>NC_057800.1:559408234-559438753 GCF_018294505.1 Triticum aestivum | reverse complement strand
TCCTGTTTGATTTCTTGACGTAGGGTCCAAGTCCTCTGGATCATGTTCGTTCAGAAAATCACATTCCCGAAGGTTTCATTCCGTTTGGACTCCGTTTGATATTCTTTTTCCGCGAAACCCTAAAATAGGCAAAAATCATCAATTCTGGGCTGGGCCTCCGGTTAATAGGTTAGTTCCAAAAATAATATAAAAGTGTATAATAAAGCCCAATGATGTTCAAAACATAATATACTATAGCATGGAACAATCAAAAATTATAGATACGTTGGAGACGTATCAGATACTATACGCGCCTAGGCAACAAGATTAAGTGCAACCATTCAAATGCAAGTATTCTCTTAACTAAGATTTCAGGATTTGTGAGAATGGACATGTTACACCTTCATGAGCCGATAAACTTCTTTCTACTTTGTCAAACTCTTTTTGGTTCGCTTGATTTCTAGCTGCTCGAGGTCGAGCAAGTCTAAGCTTGGGGGAGTTGATGGCTCGAGAATTTGTGATTATTTACAAGGAGTTTGATTTGGTTTTCACTGGGTTTCTGTTATTTCTTGGTTATTTCTAACGCTAATCCTTTGGAGCGAAGAAAATTCATTTTTCCATTTCTTGGCAGGAAAATCACATAAGGAAGGAAACCAAAGAGAATTACTGCAAATCAAGCCAAATGGAGCAACTTCCATGTTGAGAGGTTAACCACCTGATGAGTGATACGTCTCCAACGTATCTATACTTTTTGATTGTTTCGTACTATTATTCTGTGAATCTTGTATGATTTATATGCAATTTTATATCCTTTTGGGAACTAACCTATTAACCTAGTGCCCAGTGCTAGTTCCCGTTTTTTGCCTATTTTATTGTTTCACGAAAAAACCATACCGAACAAAGTCCAAACACGATGAAACATTACAATGATTTTTTCAGGACCAGAAGGGACCCTAGAAGCTTCGAGGCGAGACTAGACACTGCATGAGAGAGGCACAAGCTCAAACGACACTGCCTGATCTTGTGGCCCCCTCACAACTCCGTTTGACCTAATTACATGCCCATACATTCCTTAAAATGTAGAAACCACGCGAGTGAGACCCGAAAAAATTATGTCACCGCCGCAAGTCTCTATTCTTCCGTGACCATCAGGAGGGATTTTCCGGTACTCTGCCAGAGGGGGAATCAATCATGGAGGCCTCTACATCAACCCTGCTACCTCTCCAATGATGCGTGAGTAGTTCCTCACAGGACCTGCGGGTCCATAGCAGTAGCTAGGTGGCTCTCTCCCTCTTTTGAATCCTCAATACAATGTTCTCTTTGAAGATCGATATAATGTAATCCTTTTGTGTGGTGTGTTTGTTGGGTTCCGATGAATTGTGGGTTTATGATCAAATTATTCACTAAAAGTAATTTAGTTATTTCTGAACTTTATTATGTGTGATTGTTATAGATATGTAATGCTTTCCGATCTATGAGTTTTCTTTAGCCAAATTATGATTTAGATCTTTAGTGGAAGTGGTGCATAGTGTTAGGTTCAATCTTGCAGTGTCTTCACCATGTGATACAGGGGTAGCACGACCATATTTGTATTGTTTCTACTAAGGGTAAACAAACATGGTTCAATCATATTAATTGGTTGTATTTGGTCTACATTATGTCTTCATGCTTAAAGCATTACTCTGTTTGTTACGAACTTAATACCTAGAGAGGCAAGCATAGAAGCACTCTCGAAGTGGAGTAATAGTATTAGATGCAGATGGATGTCGGTCTACTTGTCATATACATAATTCCTATGTATTGATCATGACATGACTAACATCAAAACTAGGTGCTTCTCTATCAATTGCCCAACAATAATTTGTATACCGAACGGTTGCTATGTTCTTGAGAGAGACGCCTCTAATGAAAGCTATGGCCCCTTGGTCCATTCACCTCATATTACTAAAACCCTAAATACTTTGCTGCAATTTATTTACTTTTATTTACTCTTGCAATTTATATATCTACCACTATCAGAATTAATCCTTGCAATTAACGAGTAGAAGGGGATTAACAACCCTCTTGCCCATGTTGGGTGCAAGTACTTATTTGTCCAATTGACACGTCTGAATTTATCAGTGTTGGAATTAGTGTATTCTTAGCTCATGCGAGAATTGATCACTTGTGGGGGTCCATAGAGAGTCCGTTTTATGAATTATCTGTTCAGAAAGCAAAAGAAAAAAGAGACAGGTGGTTTATCTAATGCTGCATTATCAAATCTTATTATGAAAGAACAATTTGCTAGAAATATTAATGAGGATGATGCATCCCATCTTAATACCTTCGTTGGATTATGTGGTATGCAAAAGAAAAAAGATGTGTATAATGATATTGTTAAGTTGAAATTATTCCTTTCTCACTAAGAGATCGAGCTAAGACTTGGTTTTCACCCTTACCTCGCAATAGTATTGATTCATGGGATAAATGTAAGGATGCTTTTATTGCTAAGTATTTTCCTCCCACTAAGATCATATCTCTTAGAAATCAAATCATGAACTTTAAACAACATGAGTGATAACCCACAAATATAGGGGATCGTTTGTAGCCTTCTTCGATAAATAAGAGTGTCGAACCCAACAAGGAGCTAAAGGCAGAACAAATATTCCCTCAAGTTCTATCGACCACCGATACAACTCTACGCACACTTGACGTTTGCTTTATCGGAAACAAGTATGAAACTATTTTGTAGGTGTGATGCTAGAACTACTTTGCAAGAATAAAATTAGAAGTACTTTGCAAGATAATAAAAGTTAGGTGTTTAGAAAAAGGGTTTGTGTCAACAAGAAAGTAACTTGTCCCCAGGCAATCGATAACAAGTATCGGTAATCATTCTTGCAACTTTATATGAGGGAGAGGCATGAGCTAACATAATTTCTCTACTTGGATCATATGCACTTATGATTGGAGCTCTAGAAAGCATCAACAACTACTAAAGATCATTAAGGTCATGAAACCAAACCATAGCATTAAGTATCAAGTCCTCTTTACTCTCATACGCCATAACCCACCTTCTCGGGTTTAAGTTTTTGTCACTCTCGCAACCCACCATAAGCAAATCATGAACATATTGCAACACCCTACAACGAGGGCCCCTCGTGTTTGCGTGAGACGGAGGGCACCGTAGGACAACACCATAAATAAAAAATACAACCATACCAACCAAGATCACGATTAACCCACAGGACAAAACGAATCTACTAAAACATCACAGGATAACCATAGATCATTGGGAAATAATATATGGAGTTGAGCACCATGTTCAAGTAGAGATTACAGCAAGGAGAAGAGGTGTTACACCGCAGCATAGAGGGGGAGAAAGTTGGTGTTGACAGTAGCAAGATTGTTGATGTAGATTGTCGTCCCGATCGTTGCCCCGGCGGCACTCTGGAGCCACCGGGAGAGAGGGGGGAGAGCCCCCTCCTTCTTCTTCCTTGGCCTCCCCCTAGATGGGAGGAGAGTTCCCCCTCTTCTCTATGGCCTCCATGGTTGCGGAGGGGTGGGAGCCCCTCCGAGATTGGATCTCCCTCTCTGTTCTCTTCTGTTTTGCGTTTTCCACATCTGGCCCTTCACGGTTTCTTAAATTCCCAGAGATCTGTAACTCCGATTGCACTGAAATTTTTACATGATTTTCTTCCATAAATTATCTTTCTTGCGCCAGAAGAAGGTCCTCAACCGACCTTCAAGGAGTGCACAAGACACCTGGCGTGCCAGGGGGTTCCTGGCGCGGCATGGTGGGTTGTGGGCACTGTGGGACCCTGTTTGCGTTGATTCCACCTCCTAAAAATCACATATATTCCGAAATAATTCTCCGTAAAGTTTTATCGCGTTTGGACTTTGTTTGATATGGATTTTCTGGGAAACAAAAACATGCAACAAATAGGAACTGGCACTGGGCACTGAATAAGTAAGTTAGTCCAAATAAATCATATAAAAAGTTGCCAAAAGTATGTAAAAGTTGAATAATATTGGCATGAAAAAATAAAAAATTATAGATACGATGGAGACGTATCAGCATCCCCAAGCTTAATTCATGCTCGTCCTCGAGCCGGTATATGATAAAAAAGATAATTTTTGATGTGGAATGCTACCTAGCATAAACTTGATCATATGTCTAGTCATGGCATGAATATTAAGACATAAGTGATTCAAAGCAATAGTCTATAATTTGACATAAATACATCAATACTCAGGCATCCCAACAAACAATCATGTCTTTCAAGATACCAACGCTAAATAAATCTATCCCTACAAAACCATATAGTCCTTTCATGCTCTATCTTCTTAACACAAAGTATTTATCATGCACAACCCCGATGACTAGCCGAGCAATTGGTTCATACTTTTTAACGCACTTCAGCTTTTTCAACCTTCACGCAATAAATGAGCGCAAGCCATGGATATAGCACTATAGGTGGAATAGAATATGATGATAGGGGTAAATATAGAGAACACAAAAAATTAAGAAAGTCTCGCATCGACGTGGCTAACCAACGGGCTATGGAGATGCCCATCAATCGATATTAATGCGAGGAGTAGGGATTGCCATGCAACGAATGGACTAAGAGCTATAAGTGTATGAAAGCTCAATATGAAAAATAAGTGGGTGTGCACTAATTATATAATGAAAAATTCCCACTAGTTTATGAAAGTGACAACATAGGAGACTCTCTATATGAAAAACATGGTGCTACTTTGAAGCACAAGTGTGGTAAAGGATACTAACAATTCCCCTTCTCTCATTGTTTTTTTCTTTTTTCTTTCTTTGTTTTCTTTTTTCTTTGTTTTTTCTTTCTTTTTCTTTCTTTTTTTCATTTTTTTCTCATTGTCCGAGTCTCATCCCGACTTGTGGGGGAATCATAGTCTCCATCATCCTTTCCTCACTGGGGCACTGCTCTAAAAATGAATAATGATGACCATCACACTTCTATTTACTTATAACTCAAAAGAAATAAAAATTACAACTCGATACCTATGACAAAGTATGACTCTATATGAATGCCTCTGGCATGTACTAGGATGTGCAATGATCTAGCGTAACATGTATGAAAAATGATGAATGGTGGATGAGCCACAACTACTATGTCAGCTATATGATCATGCAAAGCAATATGACAATGAATGCTCAAGTCATCAAATGGAAGCGGTGGAAGTTGCATGGCAATATATCTCGGAATGGCCATGGAAAAGCCATAATAGGTAGGTATGGTGGCTGTTTTGAGGAAGATATAATAAGGCTTATGTGTGATAGAGCGTATCATATCACGGGGTTTGGATGCACCTGCGAAGTTTGCACCACGTCTCGATGTGAGAAAGGGCAATGCACGGTACCGTAGAGGCTAGCAAATTGCGGAAAGGTAAGAGTGCGTATAATCCATGGACTCACATTATTTATAAAGAACTCATATACTTATTGCAAAAGTTTATTAGCCCTCTAAGCAAACTACTACTACGCATGCCCCCCAGGGGGATAGATTGGTAGGAAAAGACCATCGCTCGTCCCCGACCGCCACTCATAAGGTAGACAATCAATAATAAATCATGCTCCAACATCATAGCATAACGAGAGACTATGCGTGCAAGCTTCGGGAAACACAAACCTTAACACCAATATTCTTACTAAACACAACCATTCACTAGTACCTCCCACATATTCCATCTCTATAACGCAAAACTATTGCAAGGAATCAAACATATCATATTCAGTGATCCATAAGTTTTATGTAGGATTTTATAACTAACCATGCAATTGACCAATTCATGTTGACTCTCTAAATAGATATAAGTGAAGCATGAGAGTTTAATTCTTTCTACAAAAGGCCATGCTCTAACAAATATAAGTGAAGAAAAAGAGCATTCTTCAGACAATGACTTTCTATGTGAAGAGAAACAGGCAATCCAAACTTCAAATGATATAAGTGAAGCACATGAAGCATTCTATAAAGCGATACTCAAAAGATATAAGTGAAGTGCAATGAGCATTCTATAAATCAACCATGGACTATCTCATACCAGCATGGTGCATAAAATAAAAAGGGTAAAACTAAATGCAAAAGACGCTCCAAGATTTGCACATATCACGTGATTGAAACGAATCCAAAAACATATCGATACTTTTTGAAGAAAGATGGGATGCCTTCTGGGGCATCCCCAATGTTAGATGATTGAGTCTCCTTGAATATTTACTTGGGGTGCCTTTGGAATCCCCAAGCTTTAGCCCTTTCCTCTCCTCCTTCTCCCCACATTGAGACCTCCTCGATCTTCGAACACTTCATCCACACAAAACTTAACCAAACTTTTAGTGGCAGGGTTAGTGAATATGGCAATGAAATCCCATCATGTACTACTGTAACATTATTGTATAATTATAAACAAACATTACCCACTGTATGCTATCACAATTCTATGGCCCCAAGTCAAGGAGGCTTCAACAAGAATTCAAACATATGAAAATAATGAAGCTATAACAGCAATTAGTGAAAACAGGACAGTCTGTAAAGATTTGAACATCCACCATACTTCTGTAACTCAAAAAATTCTGAAACATTAGGACAAAATAAACATTTTGTATATAAAGACAGTTCAAAAAGTTTCAGAACCATTTGACGTTCCAGTAAAAAATGTAAAATCAAGCACTACAGCCAAAGTTTCTGTTTTGCACCGCACAAACCAACAAGCAATTTAATCATCCTAAAGGAAAACCTTGGCACATTATTTTTATGATACAATGGAATTGTACAAGGGGATAATTATTTTTGTTGAAAAGTTTCTGTAATTAAGATTCACAAAGTTTCCATGGGCATGAACAAAGTTCAAGGCATGCTCCCGCTTCCACAGTGCTCATCCTTCTCACTTTCACTTTTCTTTTTGTGAAGTTTTAAGTTCCCCTCTATTTTTTTTGTTTTTAAACTTTATAAAAGCACTCAACAGAAATAAATGACTCTCTAAAACTTCCAGGTTGTCTCCCTGGCAGCTCTTTCTTTAAAGCCATTAAGCTAGGCATAAAGTGCTCAAGTAATGAATCCACCATGATCCCAAGGTATATCAAAGCCAATTTTAATTAACAATGATTGGGCATTTAGTAGTGAGCACAAAGCAACACATATCAAGTAATGACAAAGTCTAACTCTCTTCCTATGCATCGGCATGTCATACAAGAACAATTCATGCACATCAAGTAAAGGCCAATACATAGCATAAGTAGTTTCTTGCAATTCTATCATGTTGAAAACATAGAGAGGTGGAGATGTAGTTCCTATCTCATAATAATTGCAAGTAGGAGTATAAAGCACATGCATATTACATTCATGAAAATTATCATGTGTAGTGGTAGAACACAACCCATCAATGTAATCCTTAATAAGTGCAAACTTCTCCAGTATAGCGTAGTTTGGAGAATTCAAAAAGATAATAGGACTATCATGTGTGGGTGCAATAGCAACAATTTCATTCCTAACATATGGAAATATAGCAAGTTCATCCCCATAAGCATAATTCATATTGCCATCTTGGCCACAAGCATAGCAAGCAGCAAGTTCATCAAAAAGGGATATTTCAAATGAATCAATGGGATCATAGCAATTATCATGGCATTCATCCTTCGGTAAGAACGAAGGGAAATTAAACAATGTATGAGTTGAAGAGGTACTCTCATTAAACGGTGGACACGGGTAGCTAATCCGTTCTTTCTTCATTTGTTCTTCGCTCTCCTCATCATCTTTTCCATCCAATGAGCTCACAGATTCATCAATTTCTTCTTCCATAGACTCCTGCAAAATATTAATCTCTTCTTGAATAGCGGAGATTTTCTCAATAAATTCATCAATATCGGAATTGTATTTATAATTATCATAGAAATATTTAAGGATAGCAAAAAATTTAGGTCTATAAACATCATCATCAAAAGCTTCATACTGTCCAAACAAAGATTCAATTTCATAAGCACCCTTAAAAGCAACAAATTCTTCTATTTGTTCCTCATCATAATAATCATATATACCATTAGCATAAGAACCTAAGGTTTCATTATCATTAAATTTGCATGAAAAGGGAAGGTGTGGAGCATTCATCCTAGAGCAACAAGTACAATCATATCTCAAGCATAAATCCCGAGCATACCAATGCAACATATAAATTTGATCCCATAAAAGCTTCCCTTTTTGTGCCGGTAATCATTCTTGCAACTTTATCTGAGGGAGAGGCATGAGCTAACATACTTTCTCTACTTGTATCATATGCACTTATGATTGGAACTCTAGCAAGAATCCGCAACTACTAAAGATCATTAAGGTCATGAAACCCAACCATAGCATTAAGTATCAAGTCCACTTTACTCCCATACGCCATAACCCACCTACTCGGGTTTAAGTTTCTGTCACTCTCGCAACCCACCATAAGCAAATCATGAACATATTGCAACATCCTACAGTGAGGGCCCCTCACGTTTGCGCGAGATGGAGGGCACTGTAGGACAGCACCATAAATAAAATATACAATCATACCAACCAAGATCACGATTAACCCACATGACAAAACGGATCTACTCAAACATCATAGGATAACCATAGATCATTGGTAAATAATATATGGAGTTGAGCACCATGTTTAAGTAGAGATTACATCCGGGAGAAGAGGTGTTACACCACTGCATAGAGGGGGAGAAAGTTGGTATTGACGGTAGCAAGATTGTTGATGTAGATCATCGTCCCGATCGTTGCCCCGGCGGCACTCCGGCGCCACCAGGAGAGAGGGGAGAGATCCCACCTCCTTCTTCTTCTTCCTTGGCCTCCCCCCTAGATGGGAGGAGAGTTACCCCTCTGGTACATGGCCTCCATGGCCGCGGAGGGGCGGGAGCCCCTCCGAGATTCGATCTCCCTCTCTGTACTCTTCTGTTTCGCGTGTTCCAGATCTGGCCCTTCACGGTTTATTAAATTCCCGGAGATTCGTAACTCCGATTGCACTGAAATTTTTACATGATTTTTCCATAAATTATCTTTCTTGCGCCTCAAGAAGGGCCCCGACCGACCTTCGAGGAGGGCACAAGACACCTGGGCGCGCCAGGGGGTGCCTGGCGCGCCAGGGGGTGCCTGGCGCGCCCTGGTGGGTTGTGGGCACTGTGAGCCCCCGTTTCGTTGATTCCACATCCTAAAAATCACATATATTCCAAAATAATTCTGCGTAAAGTTTTATCGCGTTTGGACTTTGTTTGATATGGATTTTCTACGAAACAAAAGCATGCAACAAATAGGAACTGACACTGGGCACTGAATAAGTAAGTTAGTCCAAATAAATCATATAAAAAGTTGCCAAAAGTATGTAAAAGTTGAATAAGATTGGCATGAAACAATCAAAAAATATAGATACAACGGAGACGTATCAATGAGCAAGAACATGTTGCACAATCTTGGGAGAGAATGAAATTAATGATGAAAATTTTTCCCACTAGATTAAGCTTATGGATGATAGTACAAAAAATTTATGCGGGACTAAACTTTGTTTCAAGGAATCTTTTAGACTCATCTATAGGTGGCACTTTTATGGGGATCACATTAGGAGAAGCCACGAAGCTTCTCGACAATATGACAGCAAACTATTCCAAGTGGCACACCGAATAGGCTCCAACTCGTAAGAGGTAAATTCTATCAAAAAAGTTTCTATTTTAAGTGAGAAAATGGATGCTCTTATGAATATTCTTACTGGTAAAAATGCTCATGTTGATCAAATGATATCACATAATCTACTTTTACTGAGCAAAACAATGATGCTATCGATGTGAATTTTGTTGCAAGAAATATTTTTAAAACAATGCTTATAGAGGGAATTTGATCTAGGCATATCCTGGTAATCCCACTAATAATTATGGTAATTACTATGGAAATTCATATAATAATAGGATACCTACTGAACTAGTGAACAATATTAAAGGATTTATTAGTTCTCAAAAGATTTTCAATGTTATGGTAGAAGAAAAATTAAGAAAAATTGATGATATGTCTAGACATATGGATATAATTGGTCATGATGTGGATACTCTAAAAATTAAAAAATCCACATAAAAAGGATGAAATATATAAAAAATCTAAAGTCTATCCAAGTCCCCATGGATGAAAGTAAAAAAAGATTAAAAGGATAAGGGCTAAACGTGAATTTCTAGAAAAGACGCTCACACCCGGGTTTTATGATAATAATGATGAAGACATTGAAATGGTTGGTGTAAGACCTATTGAATCTTTGTTTGGTAACATAAAACTTGATGATAAAGGGACTGGAGATGAGTCAACTTTAATTAGAAGACATCCCAATTGTTCGGAGGGTGATGATCTTAATGATAAAAACAACAAAAGTGGGTTAGATGAGGTCAAAACTTTAGATAGCGATGCACCCAGTACTTTGGATTACAAGGACTTTAATTATGATAACCTTTCTTTGGTTGAATGTATTTCCTTGTTGCAATCCATGATAAATTCTCTTAATGCTTACGAACAAAATAAAGCTTTCACTAAACACATCACATAAGCCGTTATTAAAGCTCATGAATAAAAGTTGGGGTTGTGAGTGTCTATACCAAGGAAATTACAAGATGATTGGGAACCTACAATTAATGTCAATATTAAAGATTATGAATGTAATTTTTTATGTCATCTAGGAGCTAGCTCTCTATACCAAAATCACTATGTGATGTTCTAGGTCTCATCGATATGGATGAATGTTCCCTCAACTTGCATTTAGCGGATTCAACAATTAAGAAACCACTGGGTATAATTAATGATGTTCTCATACTTTTTAATAGAAATTATGTACCCATGGATTTCATTGTGCTTGATATTAAATGTAATCCGTCTTGTCCTATAATACTTGGTAGACCATTTTTACGAACCATATGTGCAATTATTGATATGAAAGAAGGAAATATACGATTCCAACTTCCATTAAAGAAAGGGATGGAACACTTTCTCAGGAATAGAATTAAACCACCATATGAATCCATTATGAGAGCCACCTATGTAATTACCTTGAAGGATGATAATACTTGAAATTATGCATTATGCATAGCTACGGGCATTAAATAATAGCGCTTGTTGGGAGGCAACCCAATAGTTATTTTTATTTTGCTTTTTATTTTCTATTATTATGTGCAAACATGGTTATCACTACTGTAATGATTGTGATTTTATATTCTAATTAGTGTGTGTGCCAAGTAAAGCCTTCGGGATGATTTGGATGATAGTTGAATTGATTCTGTGCAAAAACAGAAACTTTTGCACCCAGTATTTGGATTTACATTTTTTACTGGAACATGATCTTGGTCTAAATTTTCTACACATGATTGATACAAATTCCTACGTTGTACTAATTTTTCAGAATGTTTTGGGTTGCAGAAGTATGGTTTTGGTCCAAATCATTACAGGTTTTGTTTTTGTTGCATAGTGTGCTTCTTTTGATGATGCTATGGATTATATCGGGGGTATAAGTCATGGAGAAGTTAGAATACAGTAGGTATTACGAAAGAACAGTTGAGAATTGGTTTATCACAGTACCTAAGTTTATGGTTTACTGGTTATACTAACGGATCTCACAAAGTTTCTGTTGTGTTTTGTGTGCTAAAGTTTTCAAGTTTTTAGTGAGATTATGATGGATGAAGGAATAACGAGCGGCAAGAACCTAAGATTGGGGATGCCCAAGGCACCACAAGGTAATATTCAAGGAAGACCCAAGCGTCTAAGCTTGGGGATGGTACGAATGGCATCCCCTCTTTCCTCTGTAATTCATCGGTATGTTACTCAAAGCTATATTTTCATTCATCACATGATATGAGTTTTACTTGGAGCATCCTATAGTTTTGTTTTGCTTGTTAATTTGACACAATCATTATTTTATGGACACACCTTTTAAGAGAGATATGTATTCGTCATAATTTCTTAGAATGCCCTGTGTGCTTATATTTTTTGAGTCAGGTAGTTGCTCATGTGCTTCACTTATATCTTTAGAGCACAGTGGTTGTTATATTTTTACAGAAATCATTTGCACGCTCATGCTTCACTTATATCTTTTTGAGAGATAAATACGAAGTTGTAATTTGCATGGGTTATATGACTAGTCCAAAAATGATAGGTATACAAGAGTGGTATAATAAAAACTTTCATGTAGATCACTAAATATAAAGCGTGTGATTTAATAATATTAATATAGTAATATGAAATAGTATTGGTTCATACTCATTGGTTAGTAAGAATACTAATATTAAAGCTTGTTATGTATTACTCATTTAAATGTCGGTTATGGCATGACGCGGATGTTGGAGCATATTTATTCCTCACTGAAATCCTTTGTGCTAGTCGAATCGGAGGCGCGCGATGGTTAACTCCTCCCAACCTCCTCCCTAGGGGCATGAAGTAGTACTTTGTTTCTAGGGCTAATAAAACTTTCACAATAACTATGTGAGTTCTTTATGACTAATGTGAGTTCATGGACTAATACAACTCTCCCACCTATCCATATTTTGCTAGCCTCTCCAGTACCATGCATTGACCATTTTCACATCGAGAATTGGTGTGAACTTCCCCGGTGCATCCGAACCCCATGATATGATACACTCTATCACACATAAGCCTTATTATATCCTACCTCAAAATAGTGTCCATACTCACCTATCATGGCATTTCCATAGCCATTCCGAGATATATTTCCATGCAACTTCCATGGTTACTATTCACACGACTTGTGTGTTCATCGTCATTTTGCTTTGTTGATCATATAGAGTTCACATGATATTTGTGGCAAAGCCATTGCTCATCATTGTAATACATATTACGCTAGATCATCGCACATCATGGCACACTGCCAGAGGCATTCATATAGAGTCATATCATTCAGTTTATTGAGTTGTAAGTAAAAAAGAAGTGTGATGATCATCATTATTAGAGTATTATCCCAGTGAGGTAAAGAATGATGGAGACTGATGAGTCCCCAAAAAAGTGGGGACAAGGTTCATGACATTGTTCTGAAAAAAATAAAAAATAAAAATGAGAGAAAAAGAGAGAAGGGGCAATGCTACTATCATCTTACCACACTTGTGCTATAAAGTAGCACTATGTTCTTCATATAGAGAGTCTACATGATTTGTCACTTTCATATACTAGTGGGAATTCTTACATTATAAAACCTGGCTTGTATATTCCGATGAAGGGCTTTCTCAAATGCCCGAGGTCTTCATGAGCAAGCAAGTTGATGCACACCCACTTAGTTTCATGAGCAAGCTTTCATATATACATTGACAACTCTAGTGCATATGTTGCATGGAAATCCCTACTCCTTGCATTGATATCGATTTTAAGGCCTCTCCATTGCCTAATGATCCGTCTGGTTGATGCAAGACTTTCTCCACTTTTATTTTCCCTTATAAACCTCTACCAACATATCCTATTCCACCCGTAGTGCTAAGTCCATGTCTCACTATCATATATTGAGTGAAGTTGAACATGCTGAAGCGAGAGAAGGTACGATGCAATTTCTTGGTTTGGTACCGGGGTGCTCATGATTTGTACTTATGTTAGAAAGACGGAGTCATGCCATGCTTACATAATTCAATGAGTAGGGATAACATTCGTTAAGCATCGTATATTTTGAAGAGTAATGATTATTTTCTAGTATTCATGGATATTATTATGTTTATATATTTCATCATTGTAATATTCATACCGTAAAAGAGATTACATGATAAGACATGTTAGGTAGCATTCAACATCAAAAATTCTGTTTTTATCATTTACCTACTCGAGGACGAGCATGAGTTAAGCTTGGGGATGTTGATATGTCTCCAATGTATCTATAATTTGTTATCGTTTCATGCTATTATTTTATCAATCTTTTATGCCTTATATACAGTTTTATATAATTTTTGGGAACTAAGCTATTAACCTAGTGCCTAGTGCCAGTTCCTGTTTTGCCTATTTATTGTTCCGCAGAAAACCATACCAAACAAAGTCCAAACACTATGAAACTTCACGAAGATTTTTTCTGGACTAGAAGGGGCCCTAGAAGCTTCGAGGGGACACTAGAGACTGCATGAGAGAGGCACAAGCTCACACGGCATGCCCCCAGGGGCGCCACCTGAACTTCTGGAGAGTGATGCAATGCTTTCCGGAGAGGCACAAGCTCACATGGCTCTCTCTCTTTCTCTCTCCCTCTCCTTTTGATCTTCAATACAATGTTCTCTTCGGAGATTGATACGATGTAATCCTTGTGTGTGTGTGTGTTTATTGTGATCTGATGAATTGTGGTCTTATGATCAGATTATTCATTGAAAGTAGTTGATTTATTTCTAAACTTTATTATGTGTGATTTTTCTATTTATTTAAAGCTTTCCGATCTATTAGTTTTCTTTGGCCAAGTTGATGATTAGATCTTCAGTGGAAGTGGTGCTTAGTGGTAGGTTCAATCTTGCGGTGTCCTCACCTCACGATAGAAGGGGTAATGAGTCACGTATCTGTCTTGTTGCCACTAAGGGTAAAACTGCGGGGTTCGATCATATTGAGTGGTCTTATTTTGTCTACATTATGTCATCATGCTTAAAGCATTACTCTGCTTGTTAAGAACGTAATACCTAGATAGGCAAGCATAGAAGTGCTCTCGAAGTGGAGTAATAGTAGTAGATGTAGATGGATGTTGTTCTACTTGTCATGGACATAATGTTTGAGTACTGATCATGCCATGAATAACATCATAACTATACGCATTTTTATCGATTGCCCAATAGTAATTTGTATACCCACCATTTGCTATGTTCTTGTGAGAGATGCCTCTAGTAAAAGCTATGGTCACAAGATCCATTCACCTCATATTACTAAAACCCTAAAAACTTTGCTGCAATTTATTTACTTTTATTTATTTTTTCAATTTATATATCTACCACTATCATAATTCATCCTTGCAATTAATGAGTACAAGGGGATTGACAACCCTCTTTCCCGCATTGGGTGCAAGTATTTGTTTGTGTGTGTATGTATGCAGGTACTGAAAAACCTTTATTTGCGTGAATCTCCTATTGGTTTGATAAACCTTGGTTCTTTACTGAGGGAAATACTTTCTGGTACTATCCTACATCACCCTTCCTTTCCGGGAAAATCCCAACGCCTATCACAAGTAGCAACACGCATAATGAAAGAAGGCCTACTATACGAGCACAAGCACTCGTATCGCCAGTCGTATGAAGTGCCAGTGGCTCACCCTCATCTATAGAAGACACTTTCGTAAAGGACACATCATCATTGGAGAAACCTAGCTAGCCGCCGCCACCACATTGAGAACATAGAGATTGGGAGAACCACCGAAGACCCCTTCTAGTTTTGTTCTTTCATCTCCATATTCATTTCACCTTCACTATTGTAAGAGGAATTCCTAGTTGTAAGATTAGGGTGTAAAAATCTATTCATACTCATTTGGAGATTGAGACTTGTTTAATCCTTCATCTTAGTGTGGATCTTCACGGTATTATTGATATGGCTTTCATGGGTTTATTCTCTGAGATGATTGGTTATTCTGTTTTGATGTGAGTAAAACCCCTAGGCATGGGAGATGTAGGTGAGTGGTAAGATTCATTTGTGCTTATCCTATATGTCATCATTCGTGTTTGTAGTCTTATGATATGTCTAGCAAGTTGTTATTCTGTGGCGAACTCTATGCATGTTGTCCAATTTAGGGGCCTATGCAACATGATCTCAAGACCTACATACACCGGTACGCGTCGGTCCTAAACAAACGGTTTTTAACCCCTTTCCGCGATGACATTCGGAACCATCGCCAAGTGAGTGTGGGCGATAGGGGGGTCCTTTCCACACGACCCAGAAACCGTTGGGGATATGCCCTCCTGGCACACACGCTCGGCAAAATGAGGTCGTGTGCGCCCAGCGAGCACTCAAATACAGAAACACATACAGTAGTGCTAAAAAATACAATTATACAGGCGAAATCATTTCCAGTCATAAGTACATCCCACATAGTCAGTCACCACTAAACGTTTCCGTTCGTATATACATCCCACGCAGTCACTACAAGGAAAACGTTTGCGCAAGGTGGCGTAACGCAAACAGTTTTGAAGAGAATGTTGTGTGTGATTGTTCATTGATCCAACACGGTTTATTCCTAGAAACTGTGTGCGTTGCCTGAGGTCATCGCCCACGGTGTTTTCTCATTAACCGTTTACAATAGGAAAACCCAATTAGCAGGCTAATTGTCCTATTATTAATAATCCATTTACTAATCTAATTGACATTCATATTAAGCAAATAATATATTCCATTTCCATATTAAGGAAGCATGATTTCATAATTAAAATTCATCAGAGTACAACATGATATAGCTTCAGCACTCAGCTACCCCATTACACAACTGCACCAGCAGCAAGTTTCACATGCAACATCTAGAACCTTTAGAAATTAGCATCATAGATGGTACATAGAGAGATGCATCTCATCTGGAAAACTGCTGAAGCGGAAGGCTAATATTGAGCATTCATTCATGTTGAAGGTCTTTGCAACTTTAGGCCAGTGCCTGTGGATGATTGACAGTCCATCCTTCGACCTCTTCAGGAACACTTCAATATTGAACCGTGGGTTTTGTATGAAAACTTTCCTCGCCTCCTGACCACAGAGGTGGTTTGAGAGGTAATCGTCAGTGAACCCTGAAAACAAGGATGTGCATAAATATCTTCTCTATATTGGAAACTGGGCAAAGGAATAAAAAAAGGCAAGGTATAATAGTTAGTACCATCTTGTAAACCTCGGTGCTTCCCATTGTTTCCCTGCAACACATATAAGGTAGTTAGTCATCAGGTTAAGTAAGGGTTCGCATGCTATTAGTAAAATATGTTGATGAGAAATAATCACATTGCAGATTCATTAGATTAATTCAAGCCACATGGAAAACCCATTTATCCAAACCAAGCATGATTAAGAACTAGGAAATATAGCACTTGTATATGTTTCTCATGTATTAAGTGCAGCCAAATTCGATTTATTCCTCACATGGTATACAATAACAGAATGCAACCACAGCAATTGAACATCGCATTGCAGAATTGAACCAAGCAGTTAACTAAACACCACAACAAATGAACCAAACGTTAACTGAGCACCACATTGCACAATATAACATACTCCTAATAGAATATCAGACAGTTAACCAAACCAAGCATGCTTAACAACTTGGAAATATAGCAATTGCATTTGTTTCTCATGTATTTAATACAGCCAAATTCGATTTATTCCTCACATGGTATACAAGAACAGAATGCAGTCACAGCAATTGAACATCTCATTGCAGAATTGAACCAAACACCACAACAAATGAACCAAACGTTAACTAAGCACCACATTGCACAATATAACATACTCCTAATAGAAGATCAGACAGTTAACCAAACCAAGCATGTTTAACAACTTGGAAATATAGTAATTGTATTTGTTTCTCATGTATTTAGTACAGCCAAATTCGATTTATTCCTCACATGGTATACAATAACAGAATGCAGCCACAACAATTGAACATCGCATTGCAGAATTGAACCAAGCAGTTAACTAAACACCACAACAAGTGAAACAAGCCACAACAAATGAACCAAGCAGTTAACTAAACACCAATTGAACAATATAACATACTCCTAATAGAAGATCAGACAGTTAACCAAACCAAGCATGCTTAACAACTTGGAAATATTGCACCCTCAAGAATTGAACATCACATTTGCAAAATTGAACCAAGTAGTTAATTGAACACCACATTGCACGACATATAGAACATATACACTATAGTAGAAGATTGCATGGTAAAAGTAGATAGGACATCCGAGCAAAATGAACGAATGCATTCCAATTGAAATGGTCACATATTCATAAATTGAGAAGCCACTTAGAATTGAGGTAGAAGAATACAACAAAAAGGTACGGACAAGAACAAATACTTGGTGAGGATTACCCAACCCCAAACCAAATATTCGCGGAAGAAGAACTAGACCTACAAGAATTCCCACCTATAAAACTCCCGAACCTTTCCGGTTATGCAATCGGGTGTTGGGGATACAGGGGAATCATAATATCTCACCCAAAGCTAGCAAATCCTACATCCAGCTGTATCCATCCTTCAACACATAACCAAGAAAAACTTTAGAAATCATTTACCTCAACCTTCGAAAATCATCCGTTATACAAGTTATGGCAATACTCCTGAACTCCCGCCCCAGTACTGGGTGGCGTCGAGGTTATCTCACCAACAACTGCATAAAAGAGATTTTCGATGTCGGCGAAACTCATGTATTCCAAAATCTCAACGATAAAATTGTGATGACAACACCTCAGAGCTCAACTCCCCGGGACACTGCCACAATCCCTAAATGTCAGGAGGCACCAAGAACAATGTTCTCGTCACAAAACCATCGGAACGATTCCAAGATACCCACGTGATCCTAAAAAAATGGTGAAATTTGAGGAGAGAAAAGTCAAAACTCTACATCAGGATGCCTTACCAGAGCGATGAAGGGACTGAGGAGTAAAAATAATTCCTAACTCTTCGATATATATAATTCCTAAATGACTCAAAACATTTTTCTAGACTCAACAACGCCAACGATTCGATCAAGCAGGGGGCTCCTAAGGTCGGGGAAGGCTCTGATACCAACTTGTAACGCCCTCGATGCGGCTATATCTCCTATGTGTCGAACCACAACTTAGAGGCATAACCACATTGAAAGCAATGTCACAAGAGAGGTAATCTTCGCAAACAACCCATGTAAATAAATAAAGGGGAAAGGTACATAGTTGGCTTACACTCGCCACGACACACAAATACATAAATAAGTCATTACATTCATACAATACACTAATGGTCTGACTACGGTACCAAAATAAAGATCAACCCCCAATTGCGACAAAGTCCCCGATCGCCCCAACTGGGCACCACTACTGATCATCTGGGAAAGACACGTAGTAACGGCGAGAGTCTTCATCGAACTCCCACTTGAGCTCGGTCATATCATCTGGAACGGTATCATCGGTCCCTGCATCTGGTTTGGAAGGAATATGTGAGTCACAGGGACTCAGCAATCTCGCACCCTCGCGATCAAGACTATTTATGCTTGGCTCAGCCCCTCTTATAGCGTTGCTAATTGCAGGTGAAGATTGGAGATCATTCCTTGTTGGAACATTGTTTATTTGTTGGGATATCACAATATTATCTTGTTTATCTTAATGCACCTATATACTTGGTAAAGGGTGGAAGGCTCGGCCTTATGCCTGGTGTTTAAAAGCTGCCAAGGCTTCGGCGTCCGGACAGTCAACTATTTGGTTCTTTTTAGTAAGAAACATGTTCCAAAGCTTTCGGGCTGACTCTCCGGGCTGTTGAGTTATATGACTCAAATCGTCCGCGTCCGGAGGTCGGACATAAGTCCCTTGAAAATTTGCCCGAAAAGCATCTTCGAGCACTTCCCAGCTTCCAATGGAGTTTTTGGGGAGGCTTTTAAGCCAGTGCCGAGCTGGCCCTTTGAGTTTGAGGGGTAAGTATTTAATGGTGTGGAGATCGTCTCCTCGAGCCATATGGATGTGGAGGATATGGTCCTCAATCCAGACCCCAGGGTCTGTTGTTCCGTCGTATGCCTCTATGTTTATGGGTTTGAATCCCTCTGGAAATTCATGGTACAACACCTCATCGGTGAAACATAGGGGATGTGCGGCGCCCCTGTATCTGGGCGTGCCGTGGTGTTCGGATGTTTGGTGTGTTGCATCATGTGCTGGAGTGCGCTTGCGCGGTCCATAGATGGATCTAGTTGTGCCGTCCTTTTGGTGCGAGCCCTCGCGTGGATCATGTATTGACTTTTGAGTGGCGTTGTTTGCCATTCTATGTTGGCCGTGAGGTCATCTATCCGGCCAGGTGGCCGTTTTGATTTTTTGTTGTGGGGGATCTAGGACCTCCTCATCGAATTTGGGTAGCAACTTCCGCTTCGGGTAGCTCTTGGTGGGGCGATTACCACCATACTTCGCTGCTGTGTTGAGTACTTTACTCCATCTAATTTGGAGTGTGTCCTACGCAGCCTTGAGCCTTTGCTTCTGCCTTTTCAGACACCTCGCGGTGGCAACAAGCCTTTGATGGGCATTCTTTTGCTCCGGTGCCTGTCCGGCGTTATGTCATCCGGACTATTATCTTTGACAGAATCGGTTTGTTCGGTTTGATTATCCGTATTGCCGTGGTCCGGCAATGGTTCGCCCTGCTCCAACGCTGGGTCTGTATGATCGATATTTCTACTGAGGCTGGATTTGGGGCGGCGCTTATGCAGCCACTTTGACTGCTTCTCGAGGGGACAAGCCTTCGTTGCGTCCTTCCGTTCCTTGTCGTCGTCTTCTTTTGGTGTGTCCACCATGTATACGTCATGTGATGAGGTGGACGTCCGGTGCCCTGTGGGCGGTGGTTCCTCTTCGCCTCCCACATCGTCGTCCATACCGTCGATGTCTTCGGAGTCAAAGTCGAGCATGTCGGTTAAGTCATTGATAGTAGCTACTAAGTGGGTGGTGGGTGGGCCTCGAATTTCTTCGTCGTCCGCATCCCAGTCCTGCCGGACATAGTTCGGCCAGGATCCTCCTGACAAGGAGAGAGACCTTAATGAGTTCAGTATGTCGCCAAAGGGCGAGTGCTGAAAAATATCCATGGAGGTAAACTCCATGATCGGCGCCCAATCAGATTCGATAGGAACGGGCGCAGGTGGTTCGGAGTCCGTGGCCGGAGAAGGATCCGATAGTTTAACCACACGGCTATCGTGCAAGGTAAGGTCGATGTTCGGCTCGATCGCCGCTGAGGGTAAGGCCTCCATGGCGGGGTCCATCCACCCGTCCGTGGAAGGCACAATTGGCTCCGAATTGAGGGTCGAAGCTGCTGCTGGTGCGATCTCCTTAACACTGTCTGATGGGAGAGCTAAGTCATACTCATCGTGACCGCGTGGCGCACAAGGCAGAGGCTCGAATCCGTCGAAGATCAAATCTCCACGGATATCGGCCATGTAGTTTAAGCTTCCAAACCTGACCTGGTGGCCAGGGGCGTAACTTTCAATCTGCTCCAGATGGCCAAGCGAATTGGCCCGCAGTGCAAAGCCGCCGAACATGAAGATTTGTCCGGGGAGAAAAGTCTCACGCTGGACTGCATCGCTATCGATGATAGTAGGAGCCATCAAGCCTAATGGCGACGACACAGAGGAACTCTCAATGAAAGCACCAATGTCGGTGTCAAAACCGACGGATCTCGGGTAGGGGGTCCCGAACTATGCGTCTAGGCCGGATGGTAACAGGAGGCAGGGGACACAATGTTTTACCCAGGTTCGGGCCCTCTTGATGGAGGTAAAACCCTACGTCCTTCTTGATTAATATTGATGATATGGGTAGTACAAGAGTAGATCTACCATGAGATCAGAGTGGCTAAACCCTAGAAGCTAGCCTATGGTATGATTGTATGTTCGTCCTATGGACTAAAACCCTCCGGTTTATATAGACACCAGAGAGGGCTAGGGTTACACAGAGTCGGTTACAATGGGAGGAGATCTACATATCCGTATTGCCAAGCTTGCCTTCCACGCCAAGGAAAGTCCCATCCGGACACGGGACGAAGTCTTCAATCTTCTATCTTCATAGTCCGGCTAAAGGTTATAGTCCGGCTATCCGGACACCCCCTAATCCAGGACTCCCTCAGAGACAAAAACCCGACAACGAGGAAATAAAATAACTTAGTGCCGGAAACGGCAAGAGTTGGAGTACATATAAGGTAAATTACATCCGGGTTGTTACAACACTCCACCACTACGAAAGGATCTTGTCCCGAGATCTAGGACTGGAAAAACTCCGGGTACTCAGAATGGAGGTGATCCTCGCGTTCCCAGGTGGCTTCATGGTCGGAATGGTGTGACCACTTGACTTTGAGGAATTTGATTGACTTGTTGCGAGTCTTGCGCTCAGTTTCTTCAAGAATAGCAACTGGGTGCTCATGATAAGAAAGGTCTTCTTGGAGATCAATGTCTTCGAAGTTGATGGTGCGGTCAGGGGTCTTGAAGCACTTGCGGAGCTGAGACACGTGGAACACGTCATGCACGTTTGCAAAGTTGGAGGGAAGCTCGAGTTGATAGGCGAGATCGCCTCTCTTGCTGACGATTTTGAAAGGACCCACATATCTAGGGGCAAGCTTCCCTTTGATACCAAAGCGACGAGTACCTTTCATTGGAGAGACGCGGAAGTAAACATGGTCCCCGATCTCGAAAGCCAAATCACGATGCTTACTATCATAGTAGCTCTTCTGGCGCGATTGCATGGCTTTGAGGTTATCATGAATGACTTTGCACATTTCCTCTACCTCTGTGATCAAGTCATTTCCAAGAAGTTAACGTTCAACGGTCTCTGACAAGTTAAGAGGAGTACGGCACTTCCTGCCATAGAGAATTTCAAATGGGGCCTTGCCCGAACTCGCTTGGAAGTTGTTGTTGTAGGAGAACTCGGCATATGGAAGACAATCTTCCCACTTCATACCGAAAGAGATAATGCAAGCCCTGAGCATATCTTGAAGGATCTGATTGACACGCTCGACTTGGCCACTAGTTTGGGGATGAAAAGCTGTGCTGAAACGGATGTTGGTGCCCATGGCCTTCTGAAAAGAATCCCAAAACTTCGAGGTGAAGATGCTGCCACGATCTGAAGATATCAACTGTGGAATGCCGTGCAGAGAGACAATCCGGGAGGTATATAGCTCTGCCAATTGAGCTGTTGTGATGGATTCTTTGATAGGAAGGAAATGAGCCACTTTAGTGAGTTTGTCGATGACAACGAATATAGCATCATTGCCACGCTTGGACTTTGGAAATCCAGTCACGAAGTCCATCTCAATGTGGTCAAACTTCCATTCTGGAATGGCAAGAGGTTGGAGGAGACCAGCTGGTTGTTGGTGTTCTGCCTTCACTCTTCTGCAGACATCACATTCATTCACGAACTGAGCAATCTCGCGCTTCATTCGAGTCCACCAATACGACTGCTTGAGGTCATGGTACATCTTTGTACTTCCAGGGTGGATGGAGAGGAGTGAATTGTGAGCCTCGTTCATAATGACTTTACAAAGGTCACCTTTAGGCACAACAATGCGATCCTCGAAGAATAGAGTATCCTTGTCATCAAGGCGATAGCACTTGTACTTGGGTTGAGTCTTGGCAATCCCAATCTTCACCTTCTTCACCATAGCATCAAGAAGTTGAGCCTCGCGAATCTGATCTTCCAAAGTAGGAGAGACTTGATGGTTTGCGAGAAATCCTTGAGGAACAACTTGCAGATTGAGTTTGCGGAAAGCTTCACAAAGCTCGGGTTGGTAAGGCTTGAGAATCAGAATATTGCAGTAAGCCTTCCTGCTCAATGCATCAGCAATTACATTGTCCTTGCCTGGGGTATATTTGATACTCGGATTATACTCTTGAATCATTTCGACCCAACGAGTCTGCCTGAGGTTGAGATTAGGCTGAGTTAAGATGTACTTGAGACTCTTGTGGTCAGTGAAGATGTCCACTTTTCTTCCCAATAAGAGATGTCTCCAAGTTAAAAGAGCATGCACAACTGCCGCCAACTCAAGGTCATGAGTGGGGTAGTTCTTTTCATTGGGCTTCAACTGGTGAGAGGTATAAGCCACAACTTTCTTCTCTTGCATCAACACTGCGCCAAGACCTTGAAGAGAGGAATCACAGAAGACCTCAAACGGTTTGGATTCATCAGGAGGAGTCAGAACTGGCGCAGTGACTAACTTCTTTTTCAGGGTGTTGAAAGCAATGTCACATTCAGGGGACCAAACATACTTCACGTGCTTCTGTAGAAGGTTGGAAAGAGGCTTCGCGATCTTTGAGAAGTTCTCAACGAACCTTCGACAATAGCTTGCGAGACCAAGGAAGCTGCGGAGTTGCTTCACGTTCTGAGGTGGTTCCCAATTCACAATTGCAGACACCTTCTCAGGATTCACCTCTATGCCCTTGGCAAAGATGATATGTCCAAGGTAGAGAACCTCATCGAGCCAAAACTCGCACTTTGAAACCTTGGCATAGAACTGATGTTCTCTTAGCTTATCAAGCACCAAACGCAAGTGTTTGGCATGATCTTCCTTGTTCTTGGAAAAGACCAAAATGTCATCGAGGTAGACCAAGACGAAGTCATTTGTGTAGGGGTTTAAGATGAAGTTCATCATGCGAGAGAATGTTGGCGGAGCGTTGACGAGGCCAAAAGACATGACAGTGTATTCATATGAACCATAGCTTGTTCTGAATGCTGTCTTGGGGATATCCTCTTCATGAATGCGAATCTGATGATAGCCCATACGGAGATCCAGCTTGGAGAATACTTGAGCACCTTTGAGTTTTTCAAACAGCTCGTTGATGTTGGGAAGTGGGTACTTGTTCTTTATGGTCTTCTTGTTCAATGGACGGTAGTTGACACAAAGTCGGTCCGTTCCATCCTTCTTCTTCACAAAAAGAACTCCACAACCCCACGGAGAAGAACTAGGTCGGATGAGACCCATTCGCTCTTGAATATCGAGTTGCTTCTTCTGCTCCTTCAACTCTTCAGGTCCAAGCTTGTAAGGACGTTTGCAAACAGGTTCCGTGCCAGGCTCAAGATCGATGACGAATTCAACTGGCCGATGCGGAGGCATTCCTGGAAGCTCTTCTGGAAAGACGTCTTGATATTCGCAAACGACTGGAATTTGAGAGATGGCATCCAGCTCACCCTTCTCATTGAGGCAAAACAGACGGATGGTATCTTCATTAGCGGCAAAGACAATTACATCCTCAGACGAATGAGTCAATTGAATCTGCCTGGCAGCACAATCAAGCTGAGCCTTGTGCTTAGAAAGCCAGTCCATTCCGAGAATAAGATCAATATCCGAGTTACCAAGGACCATTGGAGAAGCCAGAAACTTGAAGTCGCCCATCATGATAGAAACATCTGGGACTATTGAAGTAGCCCTCATAGACTTAGCCGGAGAAACCACTCCCATAGGTTTAACCAACATTTGCGAAATGAAGTCATGCTTGGAAACAAATGATCTTGACATGAAACAATGCGACGCACCAGTGTCAAAAAGAACTTTTGCAGGAGTAGAGTTAACTCGAAAGTTACCCATAATCACATCTGACGAGTCCTCTGCCCGTGCTGCGTTAACAAGTTGACCTTGGCGTGCTTGGGGTTATGCTTGACCACTGCATTGCTAGCAGATCTCACCGGAGGAGGAGGAGGGAGACGCCTCTGGTTGAAGCATTTGTTGGCATAGTGACCCTTCTGTTGGCACTTGTTGCACGTGACCTCCGAGAGAGGACGGTCATACGGAGCACTTGATCTTGAAGCTTGAGACAAAGTCTTGTTCTGAAAGCCTGGGTTGGGTGGGTGGGAAGATCCATTGCCACCTTTGCTCTTCTGCTGATAAGGCTGACGGAACGGAGGAGGAGGCAGCCAATACTTTTGCTGCTTAGCCACTTGAGTTGAGGAAGAAGGAGTTGCATCTCTGACTCGCTTCTTGGAAGCATCGCACTTCAGTTGGGAGCCTCTTGCTTCATTGCCATATTGTAAAAATCATCGTACTTCTTCGGCTCAAAAAGGACGAGAGCTAGCTGGAGTTCTTCTCTGAGACCACCCCTGAACTGATATATCATGCTCTTCTCGTCAGGGACGTCTTGCTTAGAGAAACGGGTGAGCTTCTGAAACATGATGTTGTACTGGTAAACAGACATAGTGCCTTGCTTCAGGTTGCGGAATTCCTCACGCTTGCTCTCAACCACACTCTGAGGAATATGATGAGCTTTGAAGTCTTGACGGAATTCATCCCAGGTAATCACACGGCCTCCTCTGGAATATTTGTATTGCTGAAACCATTCTACAGCTTGGTCTTTGAGTTGGAAGGAGGCAAACTTGACAAAGTCCTCAGGCCTGACGTTACTGCACTCGAAATGCTTGCATATGTCCAGGAGCCAATCATCAGCGTCTGAGGCCTCGACACAGTTGCTGAAGGTCTTTGGCTGGTTAGCAAGGAACTGGTTGAGTGTAGCAAACTGATTCTGATTGTTGCCATGGCCTTGGTTGCGCTCTTGCAGAATTTGCATGATCAGCTGCGTGTTTGCATTGGTAGCGTCCATCACACATTGCCATGCCTCCGGAGGTGGATGTGGTGGTGGCGGATCCTGATTCTGATTGTTGCCCTTAGAAGGAGCCATCCTGAAGAGGGTGACATCCATTAGCAAATTGATAGACAAATATTGAAGCTGAATCAAACGGGTTGAAATTGCAACATATAGTCTTCACATCCGAACAAAATGAACGAAGGCATTCCAATTGAAATGGTCACATATTCATAAATTGAGAAGCCACTTAGAATTGAGGTAGAAGAATACAACAACAAGGTACGGACAAGAACAAATACTTGGTGAGGATTACCCAATCCCAAACCAAATATCCGCGGAAGAACTAGACCTACAAGAATTCCCACCTATGAAACTCCCGAACCTTTCCGGTTATGCAATCAGGTGTTGGGGATACAGGGGAAGCATAATATCTCACCCAAAGCTAGCAAATCCTACATCCAGTTGTATCCATCCTTCAACACATAACCAAGAAAAACTTCGGAAATCATTTACCTCAGCCTTCGAAAAGCATCCGTTATACAAGTTATGGCAATACTCCCGAACTACCGCCCCAGTACTGGGTGGCGTCGAGGTTATCTCACCAATAACTGCATAAAAGAGATTTTCGATGTTGGCGAAACTCAGGTATTCCAGAATCTCAACGATAAAATTGTGACGACAACACCTCGGAGCTCAACTCCCCGGGACACTGCCACAACCCCTAAATGTCAGGAGGCACCAAGAACAATGTTCTGATCACAAAACCATCGGAACGATTCCAAGATAACCGCATGATCCTAAAAAAATTTGGTGAAATTTGAGGAGAGAAGAGTCAAAACTCTACGTCAGGATGCCTTACCAGAGCGACGAAGGGACTGAGGAGTAAAAAGAATTCCTAACTCTCTGATATATATAATTCCTAAATGACTCAAAACATTTTTCTAGACTCAACAACGCCAACGATTCGATCAAGCAGGGGGCTCCTAAGGTCGGGGAAGGCTCTGATACCAACTTGTAACGCCCTCGATGCGGCTATATCTCCTACGTGTCGAAGCACGACTTAGAGGCATAACCGCATTGAAAGAAATGTCGCAAGAGAGGTAATCTTCACAAACAACCCATGTAAATAAATAAAGGGGAAAGGTACATAGTTGGCTTACACTCGCCACGTCACACAAATACATAAGTAAGTCATTACATTCATCCAATACACTCATGGTCCGACTACGGAACCAAAATAAAGATCAATCCCCAATTGCGACAAAGTCCCCGATCGCCCCAACTAGGCACCACTACTAATCATGTAGGAAAGACACGTAGTAACGGCGAGAGTCTTGATCAAACTCCCACTTGAGCTCGGTCATATCATCTGAAATGGTATCATCGGTCCCTGCATCTGGTTTGGAAGGAATCTGTGAGTCATGGGGACTCAGCAATCTCGCACCCTCGCGATCAAGACTATTTAAGCTTATAGGTAAGGTAAGGTATGATATGGAGCTGCAGCAAGCGACTAGCATATATGGTGGCTAACATATTCGCAAAAGAGAGCGAGAAGAGAAGGCAAAAGCACGGTCGAACAACTATGATCAAGAAGTGATCCTAGAACAACCTACGTCCAACATTACTCCAACACCATGTTCACTTCCCGGACTCCGCCGAGAAGAGACCATCACGGCTACACACGCGGTTGGTGCATTTTAATTAAGTTAAGTTTCAGGTTATCTACAACCGGACATTAACAAATTCCCATCTACCCATAACTGCGGGCACGGCTTTTGAAAGTTCAAATCCCTGCAGGGGAGTCCCAACTTAGCCCATCACAAGCTCTCACGGCCAACGATGGATATTCCTTCTCCCAAGACAATCCGATCAGACTCGGCATCCCGGTTACAAGACATCCTCGACAATGGTAAAACAAGTCCATCAAGACCACCCGCTGTGCCGACAAATCCCGATAGGAGCTGCACATATCTCGTTCTCAGGGCACACCGGATAAGCTAAGCGTACGGGAGCCAACGTAACCCAAGTTGCCAAGGGACGGCCCCGCACGGTGCTCTGGTTTGGACCAACACTTAGAGAAGCACTGGCCCGGGGGTTTAAAATAAAGATGACCCTTGAGTCTGCGAAACCCAAGGGAAAAAGGCTAGGTGGCGAATGGTAAAACCAAGGTTGGGCCTTGCTGGAGGAGTTTTATTCAAGGCGAACTGTCAAGGGGTTCCCATTATAACCCAACCGTGTAAGGAACGCAAAATCCGGGAACATAACACCGATATAACGGAAACTAGGGCAGCAAGAGTGGAACAAAACACTAGGCATAAGGCTGAGCCTTCCACTCTTTACCAAGTATATAGGTGCATTAAGATAAACAAGATAATATTGTGATATCCCAACAAATAAACAATGTTCCAACAAGGAACAATCTCCAATCTTCACCTGCAATTAGCAACGCTATAAGAGGGGCTGAGCAAAGCGGTAACATAGCAAAACAACGGTTTGCTAGGACATGGTGGGTTAGAGGTTTGACATGGCAATTTGGGAGGCATGATAAGCAAGTGGTAGGTATCGTAGCATAGGCATAGCAAAAGAGCGAGCATCTAGCAAGCAAAGATAGAAGTGATTTCGAGGGTATGGTCATCTTGCCTGCAAAGTACTCAGAGTTGCCTTGATCCTCGTAAGCGAACTCAACGGGCTCCTCGTTCACAAACTCGTCTCCCGGATCTACCCAAACAAGAACAACAAGCAAAAGGAACACAATCAACCATGTGCAATGCTCAAGCATATGATGCAAACATGGTATGACATGCGGGATGCGATATGGGATGCATATGCATGATTTTTAAAGGAATGATTGAACCTGGAATCAACTTGGAAATACAAGAGTGCCACTGGAAAGGTGGGGTGATTTCGGTTGAAATCGATATAAAGATCACCGGAATCGGATGCACGGTTTGGAAATGGCAAGCAAAACAAATATGGCACCGGTCTGCGATAATCAGCGAGTAGCCATCTAAATGCAACAAGATAAATATGCTAAAGCACTCAAACATAACAAAAAAAATACATGGCAGGGATCCACTCATGATGCTTGACAAAAGATGAACACTGAGCTACGGCTAATTCATCCATTAACAGGTTCAAACAAGCATGGCAAAAGTGCAAATGATAACAGGTTTCAGACTTAGTGAAATTAACACAAGTCTGGAATTTATCATTAGGAAGCACACTTTAGAGCATGAAAACTACACGCTACGTGAACATATCATGGAAAACAAAGGCATGGCATGAAACTACTCTAAGCATATAACAAAAGTCCCTTAGTGAACTTGAGCCAAAAGGGATCAGAAAATACAATTGCAAGGATGCGAACGAGCTCGATGCACTCACTACAGAGCATGGCATGACAATCTAAGCATACACCCCTCAAGAATACATGGCATAGAAGCTATACATGGCAAGAACAATAACATAGCATGCACGGATCAATAGCAACATCCTCGGCAAAATCGCTAAACATGTCAACAATCTGCCAGGATCATTTTATAGCAAAAGTAGAGCTTGATTGACTCAAGATAGGTTGCTCCATAAATGCAAACAAAGACATGGATGGATAGAGCACCACAATGTTAACAAAACATACTTACTGATCATCCTCAAGAGAGGCACGGATCACTAGGAAACAACATGAACATATGGCATAACAACAAAAGCAGGACAAGGAGAGAATTTCTAAGTCCCTGAAATCAGTATCATCGAGTACACTACTTTGCATGCTTGTGCTAGACATCACAAATATCACAAAAATACATGGCATACACCCCTGTAAAGATGGTATGGCATTTAACAAAACACATGTAGAGCTCAGGATCATATCATGCACACATTAAACATGGCAAAAATGACAAAAGGCCATTTGCTGAAACAGATATGAAATATTCCTCACATAGCCCTCTTCCAACAGCATTTCGGGCATCAAGATGAGCTCAAATGAAAATGATGCAATAAGATGAAATGATGTACTCGTCGAGGCGAACATTTTGATATGCTACACGCACGAATCAGAGCTAAGGATGCAGAGTTATGACATGTGGAAGAATGCAAAAAAATAAAGAATGAGAGGGAAAAGTCAACCGCGATTTGTGGATCTGAGATCTAGGGTTCGTCACTGTAGCACCACGAAGGTCGCTGGAGTTTGCCCTGTAGACGCCGGAGTCGGCCGAAGTTGAGGATGGAGATGGGGGGCCGGCGAGGGGGAGCAAGGAGGACGCCGGCCAGAGTGGTGGCGGCGCGGTCGGGGACAGGGGGCGGTGGCCGGAGCGGAGGCTCGCCGGCGCGGGCATGTCGGC
>NC_057800.1:559389801-559407913 GCF_018294505.1 Triticum aestivum | reverse complement strand
GCGGAGGAGAGAGAAAATGGCGGTGGGGTGATGTGGCAAAACTGGATTGGCTGTGGCGGTGTGTCCAGCAGTGATCGGACGTGTCCGGCCGCGCGGAGGGGAAGAGGTCTAGGTCTAGGGTGGATTTGATCCGGAATTTCGAGAGGGGATGCCTTTTTATAGGTAGGAGGAGCTAGGAAGCTCCAAATGAGGTGCGGTTTGCGGCCACGCGATCGTGATCGAACTCTCTAGATGATAGAAGGGGTTTAGGTGGGTTTTTGGGCTAGTTTGGAAGGGTGTTGGGCTGCAACACACACGAGGCCTTTTCGGTCCCTCGGTTAACCGTTGGAGTATCAAACGAAGTCCAAATGGCACGAAACTTGACACGTGGTCTACCGGTAGTAAACCAAGGCCGCATGACAAGTATCGGTCCAATCCGAAAACGTTTAACACCCACACACGAAAAGAGGTAGAAAGGACCACCGGAGGACATAGGAGCGCCGGAATGCAAAACGGACAACGGGGAAAATGCTCGGATGCATGAGACGAACATGTATGCAAATGCAATGCACATGATGACATGATATGAGATGCATGACAAAGACAACAACACATGGAGACTGTCGGTGTCAAAACCTGCGGATCTCGGGTAGGGGGTCCCGAACTGTGCGTCTAGGCTGGATGGTAACAGGAGGCAGGGGACACAATGTTTTACCCAGGTTCGGGCCCTCTCGATGGAGGTAAAACCCTATGTCCTGCTTTATTAATATTGATGATATGGGTAGTACAAGAGTAGATCTACCATGAGATCGGAGAGGCTAAACCCTAGAAGCTAGCCTATGGTATGATTGTATGTTCGTCCTATGGACTAAAACCCTCCGGTTTATATAGACACCGGAGAGGACTAGGGTTACACAGAGTTAGTTACAATGGGAGGAGATCTACATATCCGTATTGCCAAGCTTGCCTTCCACGCCAAGGAAAGTCCCATCCAGACACGGGACGAAGTCTTCAATCTTGTATCTTCATAGTCCAGCTAAAGGTTATAGTCCGGCTATCCGGACACCCCCTAATCCAGGACTCCCTCAGTAGCCCCTGAACCAGGCTTCAATGACGATGAGTCTGGCGCGCAGTATTGTCTTCGGCATTGCAAGGTGGGTTCCTTCTCCGAATACATCACAGAAGATTTTGAACACAAGGATAGTGTCCGACCCTGCAAAATAAGTTCCACATACCACCGTAGAGAGAATAATATTTCCACAAATCTTAATCTGCTGACACGTTTCGGTAACACGACATCATGCCATGGCCCGGTGCTTATTCGAACCATTTTTCCTCAACCAGCTCCACACATAACGCGAGGCGGTTTCTTGACACGTCTTGTCAAAACATAGATCGTGTTCCCCTAATCACAGGATTCTCATTAATACGGTCATGGGTAACCCTACCGTGTCTAGGACTCCTAGATTATAGGCAAGTCCAAACGGCCACGGAGAGGACGCTTGATATTCAACTTTATAAAGGGACAAGGTTTTCACTTTTTTCCTCTCGTGCTCAATCGAATCCTTCCCCCGCCTCGAGTTCTAACACCCAAAGCCCATGTCAGGTGCTCCGGATCTTCAATCATGTCTGGATCCAGCCTTCAAGGCCGATGGATGCCCTCCTCCATTACGGAAGAGGATATCAAGAAGTTGAGGGAGGCCAGATACCTGACCGCCGAGGTTTCGCATCGGCTGCCTGCTCTAGGGCAGGTCGTCCCCACTCCCGAACCCAACGAGAACGTCGTGTTCGTCTCCCACTTCCTCCGAGGCCTCACTCCGGACCCCTTCGTCAGGGGTTTGATGTTCTATTACGGGCTAGATTTCCACGATCTAGCTCCGGACTCCTTTCTCCACATCTCGACATTTATTGTCATGTGTGAGGCCTTCCTCCGCACTACCCCTCACTTCGACCTGTGGCTCAAGACCTTTGAAGTGAAGCCGAAGATGATCGAGGGGCAACATGCAGCGTGCGGAAGCGCGTCAATAGGCAAGATGGCAGGAGCTCCGTGGCCGAAAGGTTACTTTCCAAAGGTGTCCAGATTATGGCAACGGGAGTGGTTTTACATCACGGATCCCAGAAGTGCCAAGTGGGCAGCTGCCCCCGCTTTCCGCTCGGGCCCCCCACCACAACTGATGTCATCGATTAGCGGAGGTCTGAGCTGGGTCCAGCCAAGGACGTGCCTATACTGCATAGCCGCATTCAAGATCTCTTCGAGGGAGATTTTAATTTGGTTGTGGTAATGCAAGTTATCCTGGTTCGTCAAGTCCAGCCTTGCAAATGCCGGCCCATTCGCTTGTGGGAGTTCAACCCAGAAGGACCGCGTGCCATTCAAAGTTTCCTCGGCCTGACGCATGAGGAGATGTACAAGTCATTCTTCGGATCTCAAATAGAGTGTCCGGATACTACCGAGGACGCGGGCGTGAGCAGTAACCGCGCTGCCGAACAAGTAAGAAATCCTCTAGCCGAACACACCGTCTTTTATTCATCATGAAGTTATTTCTAAGAGATCGCTCTTTGACCAAGACTGGCTAACAAAGGCAAAGATGATTCGGTGTTCGGCCCCCCTCCCTGAGGGTTTGGAAAATCCGATATTGGAAAAGATGCTCGAGCTCGCACCTTGCCTGGAGCCCTTAAAGGAAGATACAAGGTGGAATAATATGCGCAGAAGCGGGCCCCCATCGCTGCCAGTTCCAACCGAGGGAATGAGCGCCTCCATAAAGGAGGATAATCGGGGGAGGAAGAGGACTGCTTCCGAGGATCCGAAAGCTGAGGCCTCCAAACGAGAGAAGAAGTCTCCAACAGAGGGTCCTGCCTCGGGGGGTGCTCTTGCTGCACAAAGTCCGCGGGGGGATCGGCCCTCCAACGAGTCGTAAGTGATCCAAAAAATACTTTAATACTGAAGGTATACTATCTTTCTTCTGAGAAAATAATCGCCGCATATATCTTGCAGTTCGGGTCTTAGCCCTTCTCAGCTGAGCTCGTCTTCGGGGGATCTTCTTCCGGAGATGATGGAGAGCGAAACGCCTCCCCTAGACTCCTCCGCTCAAGAAGCGGGCGACCCCGAAGTGTCGTCACGGAGGGTCTCTCCGGACCCGGTGAGGCCAGAAGATAATCCCATAGACCCCCGAAGTCCCCAGCATCCGGCTCTCGAAGAGAGCAAACAAAAGAGTCCGACACCGTCTGGTATGCGGTCGGACGTTCTGAGGGAGCTGTTGGGGCGAGCGGCCATCTCAAAAGAACATCGTACGCTAATGGGTACGGTGATGGAAAGAATTTCGTCCGCCGAAAGCGGATTACATGAAGCCTTTATGAGTCTACTGACAGGCTTTGAGGTACGTGAACTAATATGTGATAGTACCACACATGTTAGGTGTGCCCTGTGTAGATAGTAGCCCCTAAGACTCTAGTTGTCGTCGAGAACGGCGGCGAACAGAGGATCATAGTGCCAGGCCATAACCAGACTGCCTTTATGTGCAGGTGGTGGAAGCTCCGGTGGCTAGCCGGACTAGTGAGTTTGCCGAATTAAAACGAAAACTGGATGCGGCAGACGCCGACATCGAGCTTGTTAACAAGCGGCTTGACGAATCATAGGGTAAGTAATGTTTTCTGGTGAATGTCACACAATAAGAGCAGCATGATGCCAATATCTTTAATATGTTGTGACTGCAGACGGAGCTGCCACCATGGATACCCTTCGGGTAGAACTCGCCCGAGCCAAGGAACAAGCGAGGGTTAGTAATGCGGCTGCCTTGAAGGTGGCCGAAGAGTTAAGAGCCGACAAGGCTGCCCATTGCGAAAGCAAAGAAAAGATGGCCAAGATGGTCGTAGAATTAAAAGGCACTGCCGACCGTTGCCAGTTCCTTGAAGAAGAGAAACGAGTGAAGGCGGCGGACCTTGAGAAGGCCACTATGGCGACTAAAGACAGTCACTCTGCTATGAGGGCGAAGAAGGAGGAGCTACGCGAAGCTGGGGATATTGCGGCTGGGAAGCCCTTTCTGCTGCGGAGGAAGTTCGGAGATACGCGGTATGCCCCACTGGATCGGCTGTGGAGTTCGGCAGACGCATATATGGACTTGGCGGTGAGCGCTGTCGATGCGGTCGAATACTTCCAAGATCAATCAGATCGTGAAGTGGACAAGCTATTCTGGTCGCAATTCAACGTTCCAGAGCGTCCGCTTCCCTTGACTGATCAGCTAGACGAATGGGCCGAACTTAATAGGTTGTCCGGACTCGCCATGAGGTCTGTTGTAGATCATTTGTAGTCGGAGAAGCCGAAGCCGAACAGCTATTTCAGCTTAGTGCAACAGTTCCTTGGTGCGGTGCCGCGCATCAACGCGATGAAGAGGTCGACGTGCATAGGAGGCTCGCGGATGGCCTTTTGCCCGTGTCAAGGCATACTGGGCGGAGATGGGTGCTACCACTGTTGCGGCGCAAGGTTCGGCCATAGGCCGAGTAGTTGCCGAGCACTATTTTGAAGAGGTTCTTGAGGGTGCTCGTTTGATAGAGTCCCAGTGCTCGAAGAATATTATGTTTGAATGACATGTATTCCCATTGTAAACACAATGTTTTTATGAAATATAGTAAGGCTGTATTTATACTTTCGCCGGAAAGTAATGTGATGCCTCCTGTGCGGCCGTTTGTGTATATATGTATATAACCTGAAAGATTGCAGTCGTCGACTTCAACCCCCATGCATATAATGCGGAGGTGCTCGCAAAAAACACGTGTTCACACTTAACCCAACGTCTTGGTCCTATTAAGGAGGTGATAGCGCAGCGAACGAGGCAACCGGACTATAATGCTTTAACACTTTCACTTAGCCATAGGAGTTTGACAGTGGGGCTACTAGATGGCCCCTGGTGGCTCTGCACTCTCCTGATCTCGGGGTGCGTACATGCCTGGCCAGAAAACGACCCTTCGTTAAGGTGGAGGAATTCTAACATTTCGATAGGTCATCAAGTGGTTGACCAGTCTCACGCTATATCATGACAGTCAGTTTTCGGCTTTCTCTACTGAGGTGCTCGTCCGGAGGAAGCAGGGCACAATGCAGTAGTTCTCCTGGTGCTGCCTTAGCCGATAAAGGGGAACGTAAGGCACCAAAACACCGGAGCCGGGCAAACCCAACATTTGACCAAATACAATGATTCGGAGTTGATGCATATAAGGCTAAACTCACGACACCGAACACTCCCTAAGGTATTCGGTCTTTATGGTATAAACCGGGCCTAAATAGTGCCCTTTGTAAGAAGCCCCTTGTGTCCAGGTACGTGCATTATTCTGACGTGGCCACATGCCAAGACGTCAGCATCCTTCTCAATTGTACTGAGAATTCGAGGGATGTGTATCAACAAGAGACAGTAAAAAAGGTTTACGCAGGGTCTTAATCTAAAAAGAATCCTTGGAGCGGGTCCCTACTGCACGTCTGCGCCTGTGTCTCCGTTGTGCCATATCCTGGACGGGTGTAGCACGATGATCATCTGTAAAAGAGAGGAACTTAGGTGAAAAAGTTGTCGTGCAAAAAGATAGTTTTTAAAGAAACCATGTATAACTAAAAATGAGTAGAAATTGCCACTTGTCTGCGTGCGTTGAGCCCCTTGTATTTGTAATAGGGGTGTGGCCATCAATCTGGTACAAATTACATATAGCAGTGCCAGACTCGTCTAACCGCGTCCGTGGTCTTGACGACCTATCAAATGCTTTAGTTGGTGAGGCCGTTTTTAGTGTGCGGCTGCCAGGGCAGGCGCATTCTCTTCGACGCGCAAAGATCGCTTAATATTTCTGTTCACTGTAATGATGCCACGTGGACCGGGCATCTTGAGCGTGAGGGAAGCGTAATGCGGTATTGCATTAAAGCAAGCAAAAGCTTTGCGTCCAAGTAGTGCTTGATAACCTCTTTGGAATGGAGCAATGTGGAAGGTTAAATGTTCGCTACAGGAGTTATCGGGGAAGCCGAATATAACCTTTAGTAGCAGGGAGCCCGTGGAGTGAGCCCCTGGGCCTGGCGTTACTCCTTTAAAGGTAGTGTTGCTATGGCAAATTTTCGTTGGGTCTATCCCCATTTCACGGATTGTATCCTGGTATATCAGGTTTAAACTGCTGCCACCGTCCATCAGGACTCGTGTAAAGTGTATCCGTAAATTATTGGGTCTAATACCAAGGCAGCCCATCCTGCCCGCTGGATACTTGCTGAGTAATCACGATGGTCGAAAGTGACCAGTTGAGACGACCAGTGGCAGGGTTTCGCGGTGATAGGCCCTTGGGCATATTTATCTGGGAGGGACGCTTTGCTTCCCTTGATCATGTGTAATACGTTGACTATTTTGACTTCTGATGGAAACTTCTTTTGTTCCCCAGTGTCTTGCTTGAGAGGCTCATCCTCATCTTCGCTCGGTGTATCCTCCCCCTTGTGTGCGGCGTTGAGCTTGCCGGACTGCTTGAAGACCCAACATTCTCTGTGGGTATGATTAGCAGGTTTACCAGGGGTGCTATGGATCTGACATACTTGGTCCAGAATTTTGTTTAGGCTGGACAGTTCGTCTCTGGCGCCTTTAGAGGGTGGCTTTTGCTGACTTGGCCGAGAGCTTTTGAATCCGGCGTTTACTGCCATGCTCTTCGTGCTGTCTTCTTTATTCCGGCGTTTGTTATTGTTGTTGCGCCGTGATTTCCTGTTTCCATCTCTAGCTTCGGATGTACTGGGGTCGCTGGTGTTGCATCTGGCTAGCCAGTTATCCTCACCCATGCAAAAGCGGGTCATGAGGCTTGTTAATGCTGCCATTGTTCTCGGCTTTTCTTGGCCGAGGTGTCTCACAAGCCATTCGTCACGGACGCTATGCTTAAAAGCTGCCAAGGCTTCGGCGTCCGGACAGTCGACTATTTGGTTCTTTTTAGTAAGAAACCTGTTCCAAAGCTTTCGGGCTAACTCTCCCGGCTGTTGAGTTATATGACTCAAATCGTCCGCGTCCGGAGGTCGGACATAAGTCCCTTGAAAATTTGCCCGAAAAGCGTCTTCGAGCACTTCCCAGCTTCCAATGGAGTTTTCAGGGAGGCTTTTAAGCCAGTGCCGAGCTGGCCCTTTGAGTTTGAGGGGTAAGTATTTAATGGCGTGGAGATCGTCTCCTCGAGCCATATGGATGTGGAGGATATGGTCCTCAATCCAGACCCCATGGTCTGTTGTTCCGTCGTATGCCTCTATGTTTACGGGTTTGAATCCCTCTGGAAATTCATGGTACAACACCTCATCGGTGAAACATAGGGGGTGTGCGGCGCCCCTATATCTGGGCGTTCCGTGGTGTTCGGATGTTTGGTGTGTTGCATCGTGTGCTGGAGTGCGCTTGCGCGGTCCAAAGATGGATCTAGTTGTGCCGTCCTTTTGGTGCGAGCCCTCGCGTGGATCACGTATTGACTTTTGAGTGGCGTTGTTTGCCATTCTATGTTGGCCGTGAGGTCATCTATCCGGCCAGGTGGCCATTTTGATTTTTGGTTGTGGGGGATCTAGGGCCTCCTCATCGAATTCGGGTAGCAACTTCCGCTTCAGGTAGCTCTTGGTGGGGAGATTACCACCATACTTCGCTGCTGTGTTGAGTACTTTACTCCATCTGATTTGAAGTGTGTCCTACGCAGCCTTGAGCCTTTGCTTCTGCTTTTTCAGACTCCTCGCGGTGGCAACAAGCCTTTGATGGGCATTCTTTTGCTCTGGGTGCCTGTCCGGTGTTATGTCATCCGGACTATTATCTTTGACAGAATCAGTTTGTTCGGTTTGATTCTCCGTATTGCCGTGGTCCGGCAGTGGTTCGCCCTGCTCCAACGCTGGGTCTGTATGATCGTTATTTCTGCTGAGGCTGGATTTGGGGCGGCCCTTACGCCGCCGCTTTAACTGCTTCTCGAGGGGACAAGCCTTCGTTGTGTCCTTCCGTTCCTCGTCGTCGTCTTCTTTTGGTGTGTCCACCATGTATACGTCATGTGATGAGGTGGACGTCCAGTGCCCTGTGGGCGGTGGTTCCTCTTCGCCTCCTGCATCGTCGTCCATATTGTCGATGTCTTCGGAGTCGAAGTCGAGCATGTCGGTTAAGTCATCGACAATAGCTACTAATTGGGTGGTGGGTGGGCCTCGAATTTCTTCGTCGTCCGCATCCCAGTCCTGCCGGACATAGTTCGGCCAGGATCCTCCTAACAAGGAGAGAGACCTTAATGAGTTCAGTATGTCGCCAAAGGGCGAGTGCTGAAAAATATCCACGGAGGTAAACTCCATGATCGGCGCCCAATCAGATTCGATAGGAACGGGCGCAGGCGGTTCGGAGTCCGTGGCCGGAGAAGGATCCAACAGTTTAACAACACGGCTCTCGTGCAAGGTAAGGTCGATGTTCGGCTCGATCGCCGCTGAGGGTAAGGCCTCCATGGCGGGGTCCATCCACCCGTCCGTGGAAGGCGCAACTGGCTCCAAGTTGAGGGTCGAAGCTGCTACCGGTGCGATCTCCTTAACACTGTCCGATGGGAGAGCTAAGTCATACTCATCGTGACCGTGTGGCGCACAAGGCAGAGGCTCGAATCCGTCGAAGATCAAATCTCCACGGATATTGGCCATGTAGTTTAAGCTTCCAAACCTAACCTGGTGGCCACGGGCGTAACTTTCAATCTGCTCCAGATGGCCAAGCGAATTGGCCCACAGTGCAAAGCCGCCGAACATGAAGATCTGTCCGAGGAGAAAAGTCTCACCCTGGACTGTATCGCTATCGATGATAGTAGGAGCCATCAAGCCTAATGGCGACGACACAGAGGAACTCTCAATGAAAGCACCAATGTCGGTGTCAAAACCGGCGGATCTCGGGTAGGGGGTCCCGAACTGTGCGTCTAGGCCGGATGGTAACAGGAGGCAGGGGACACAATGTTTTACCCAGGTTCGGGCCCTCTTGATGGAGGTAAAACCCTACGTCCTGCTTGATTAATACTGATGATATGGGTAGTACAAGAGTAGATCTACCACGAAATCAGAGAGGCTAAACCCTAGAAGCTAGCCTATGGTATGATTGTATGTTCGTCCTATGGACTAAAACCCTCCGATTTATATAGACACCGGAGAGGGCTAGGGTTACACAGAGTCAGTTACAATGGGAGGAGATCTACATATCCGTATTGCCAAGCTTGCCTTCCATGCCAAGGAAAGTCCCATCCGAACACAGGACGAAGTCTTCAATCTTGTATCTTCATAGTCCGGCTAAAGGTTATAGTCCGGCTATCCGGACACCCCCTAATCCAGGACTCCCTCAGAGACAAAAACCCGACAACGAGGAAATAAAATAACTTAGTGCCGGAAACGGCAAGAGTTGGAGTACATATAAGGTAAATTACATCCAGGTTGTTACAACACTCCACCACTACGAAAGGATCTCGTCCCAAGATCTAGGACTGGAAAAACTCCGGGTACTCAGAACGGAGGTGATCCTCGCGTTCCCAGGTGGCTTCACGGTCGGAATGGTGTGACCACTTGACTTTGAGGAATTTGATTGACTTTTTGCGAGTCTTGCGCTCAGTTTCTTCAAGAATAGCAACTGGGTGCTCACGATAAGAAAGGTCTTCTTGTAGATCAATGCCTTCAAAGTTGATGGTGCGGTCAGGGGTCTTGAAGCACTTGCGGAGCTGAGACATGTGGAACACGTCGTGCACGTTTGCAAAGTTGGAAGGAAGCTCGAGTTGATAGGTGAGATCGCCTCTCTTGCTGATGATTTTGAAAGGACCCACATATCTAGGGGCAAGCTTCCCTTTGATACCAAAGCGACGAGTACCTTTCATTGGAGAGACGCGGAAGCAAACATGGTCCCCGATCTCGAAAGCCAAATCACGATGCTTACTATCATAGTAGCTCTTCTGGCGCGATTGCGTGGCTTTGAGGTTATCACGAATGACTTTGCACATTTCCTCTACCTCTGTGATCAAGTCATTTCCAAGAAGTTGACGTTCACCGGTCTCTGACCAGTTAAGAGGAGTACGGCACTTCCTGCCATAGAGAATTTCAAATGGGGCCTTGCCCGAACTCGCTTGGAAGTTGTTGTTGTAGGAGAACTCAGCATATGGAAGACAATCTTCCCACTTCATACCGAAAGAGATAACGCAAGCCCTGAGCATATCTTGAAGGATCTGATTGACACGCTCGACTTGGCCACTAGTTTGGGGATGAAAAGTTGTGCTGAAACGGATGTTGGTGCCCATGGCCTTCTGAAAAGAATCCCAAAACTTCAAGGTGAAGATGCTGCCACGATCTGAAGATATCAACTGCGGAATGCCGTGCAGAGAGACAATCCGGGAGGTATATAGCTCTGCCAATTGAGCTGTTGTGATGGATTCTTTGATAGGAAGGAAATGAGCCACTTTAGTGAGTTTGTCGATGACAACGAATATAGCATCATTGCCACACTTGGACTTTGGAAATCCAGTCATGAAGTCCATCTCAATGTGGTCAAACTTCCATTCTGGAATGGCAAGAGGTTGGAGGAGACCAGCTGGTCGTTGGTGTTCCGCCTTCACTCTTCTGCAGACATCACATTCATTCACGAACTGAGCAATCTCGCGCTTCATTCGAGTCCACCAATACGACTGCTTGAGGTCATGGTACATCTTTGTACTTCCAGGGTGGATGGAGAGGAGTGAATTGTGAGCCTCGTTCATAATGACTTTACGAAGGTCACCTTTAGGCACAACAATGCGATCCTCGAAGAATAGAGTATCCTTGTCATCAAGGTGATAGCACTTGTACTTGGGTTGACTCTTGGCAATCCCAATCTTCACCTTCTTCACCATAGCATCAAGAAGTTGAGCCTCGCGGATCTGATCTTCCAAAGTAGGAGAGACTTGATGGTTTGCGAGAAATCCTTGAGGAACAACTTGCAGATTGAGTTTGCGGAAAGCTTCACAATGCTCGGGTTGGTAAGGCTTGAGAATCAGACTGTTGCAGTAAGCCTTCCTGCTCAATGCGTCAGCAATTACATTGGCCTTTCCTGGGGTATATTCGATACTCGGATTATACTCTTGAATCATTTCGACCCAACGAGTCTGCCTGAGGTTGAGCTTAGGCTGAGTGAAGATGTACTTGAGACTCTTGTGGTCAGTGAAGATGTCCACTTTTCTTCCCAATAAGAGATGTCTCCAAGTTAAAAGAGCATGCACAACTGCCGCCAACTCGAGGTCATGAGTGAGGTAGTTCTTTTCATTGGGCTTCAACTGGCGAGAGGTATAAGCCACAACTTTCTTCTCTTGCATCAACACTTCGCCAAGACCTTGAAGAGAGGAATCACAGAAGACCTCGAACGGTTTGGATTCATCAGGAGGAGTCAGAACTGGAGCAGTGACTAACTTCTCTTTCAGGGTGTTGAAAGCGATGTCACATTCAGGAGACCGGACATAATTCACGTGCTTATGGAGAAGGTTGGAAAGAGGCTTCGCGATCTTTGAGAAGTTCTCAACGAACCTTCGACAATAGCTTGCGAGACCAAGGAAGCTGCGGAGTTGCTTCACGTTTCTGAGGTGGTTCCCAATTCACAATTGCAGACACCTTCTCAGGATTCACCGCTATGCCCTTGGCAGAGATGATATGTCCAAGGTAGAGAACCTCATCGAGCCAAAACTCGCACTTTGAAAACTTGGCATAGAACTGATGTTCTCTTAGCTTATCAAGCACCAAACGCAAGTGCTTGGCGTGATCTTCCTTGTTCTTGGAAAAGACCAAAATGTCATCGAGGTAGACCAAGACGAAGTCATTTGTGTAGGGGTTGAAGATGAAGTTCATCATGCGAGAGAATGTTGGCGGAGCATTGACGAGGCCAAAAGACATGGCAGTGTATTCATATGAACCATAGCTTGTTCTGAATGCTGTCTTGGGGATATCCGCTTCACGAATGCGAATCTGATGATAGCCCATACGGAGATCCAGCTTGGAGAATACTTGAGCACCTTTGAGTTTTTCAAACAGCTCGTTGATGTTGGGAAGTGGGTACTTGTTCTTTATGGTCTTCTTGTTCAATGGACGGTAGTCGACACAAAGTCGGTCCGTTCCATCCTTCTTCTTCACAAAAAGAACTCCACAACCCCACGGAGAAGAACTAGGTCGGATGAGACCCATTCGCTCTTGAATATCGAGTTGCTTCTTCAGCTCCTTCAACTCTTCAGGTCCAAGCTTGTAAGGACGTTTGCAAACAGGTTCCATGCCAGGCTCAAGATCGATGACGATTTCAAATGGCCGGTGCGGAGGCATTCCTGGAAGCTCTTCTGGAAAGACGTCTTGATATTCGCAAAGGACTGGAATTTGAGAGATGGCATCCATCTCACCCTTCTCATTGAGGGAAAACAGAAGGATGGTATCTTCATTAGCGGCAAAGACAATTACATCCTCAGATGAATGAGTCAATTGAATCTGCCTGGCAGCACAATCAAGCTGAGCCTTGTGCTTAGAAAGCCGGTCCATTACGAGAATAAGCTCAATATCTGAGTTACCAAGGACCATTGGAGAAGCCAGAAACTTGAAGTCGCCCATCATGATAGAAACATCTCGGACTATTGAAGTAGCCCTCATAGACTTAGCCGGAGAAACCACTCCCATAGGTTTAACCAACATTTGCGAAACGAAGTCATGCTTGTAAACAAATGATCTTGACATGAAACAATGCGATGCACCAGTGTCAAAAAGAACTTTTGCAGGAGTAGAGTTAACTGGAAAGTTACCCATAATCACATCTGACGAGTCCTCTGCCCGAGCTGCGTTCAACAAGTTGACCTTGGTGTGCTTGGGGTTATGCTTGACCACTGCATTGCTAGCAGATGTCACCGGAGGAGGAGGAGCGAGACGCCTCTGGTTGAAGCATTTGTTGGCATAGTGACCCTTCTGTTGGCACTTGTTGCACGTGACCTCCGAGAGCGGACGGTGATACGGAGCACTTGATCTTGGAGCTTGAGACGAAGTCTTGTTCTAAAAGCCTGGGTTGGGTGGGTGGGAAGATCCATTGCCACCTTTGCTCTTCTGCTGATAAGGCTGATGGAACGGAGGAGGAGGCAGCCAATACTTTTGCTGCTTAGCCACTTGAGTTGAGGAAGAAGGAGTTGCATCTCTGACTCGCTTCTTGGAAGCATCGCACTTCAGTTAGGCAGCCTCTTGCTTCATTGCCATATTGAAAAACTCATCGTACTTCTTCGGCTCAAAAAGGACGAGAGCTAGCTGGAGTTCTTCCCTGAGACCACCCCTGAACTGATATATCATGCTCTTCTCGTCAGGGACGTCTTGCTTAGCGAAACGGGCAAGCTTCTGAAACATGATGTTGTACTGGTAAACAGACATAGTGCCTTGCTTCAGGTTGCGGAATTCCTCACGCTTGCTCTCAACCACACTCTAAGGAATATTATGAGCTTTGAAGTCTTGACAGAATTCATCCCAGGTAATCACACGGCCTCCTCTGGAATATTTGTACTGCTGAAACCATTCTGCAGCTTGGTCTTTGAGTTGGAAGGAGGCAAACTTGACAAAGTCCTCAGGCCTGACGTTACTACACTCGAAATGCTTGCATATGTCCATGAGCCAATCATCAGCGTCTGAGGCCTCGACACAGTTGCTGAAGGTCTTTGGCTGGTTAGCAAGGAACTGGTTGAGTGTAGCAAACTGATTCTGATTGTTGCCATGGCCTTGGTTGCGCTCTTGCAGAATTTGCATGATCAGCTGCGTGTTTGCATTGGTAGCGGCCATCACAGCTTGCCATGCCTCCGGAGGTGGATGTGGTGGTGGCCGATCCTGATTCTGATTGTTGCCCTTAGCAGGAGCCATCCTGAAGAGGGTGACATCCATTAGCAAATTGATAGACAAATATTGAAGCTGAATCAAACGGGTTGAAATTGCAACATATAGTCTTCACATCCGAACAAAATGAACGAATGCATTCCAATTGAAATGGTCACATATTCATAAATTGAGAAGCCACTTAGAATTGAGGTAGAAGAATACAACAACAAGGTACAGACAAGAACAAATACTTGGTGAGGATTACCCAATCCCAAACCAAATATCCGTGGAAGAACTGGACCTACAAGAATTCCCACCTATGAAACTCCTGAACCTTTCCGGTTATGCAATCAGGTGGTGGGGATACAGGGGAAGCATAATATCTCACCCAAAGCTAGCAAATCCTACATCCAGTTGTATCCATCCTTCAACACATAACCAAGAAAAACTTCGGAAATCATTTACCTCAACCTTCGAAAAGCATCCGTTATACAAGTTATGGCAATAGTCCCGAACTCCTGCCCCAGTACTGGGTGGCGTCGAGGTTATCTCACCAACAACTGCATAAAAGAGATTTTCGATGTCAGTGAAACTCAGGTATTCCAGAATCTCAACGATAAAATTGTGACGACAACACCTCGGAGCTCAACTCCCCGGGACACTGCCACAACCCCTAAATGTCAGGAGGCACCAAGAACAATGTTCTCGTCACAAAACCATCGGAACGATTCCAAGATACCCGTGTGATCCTAAAAAAAAATTTGGTGAAATTTGAGGAGAGAAGAGTCAAAACTCTACGTCAGGATGCCTTACCAGAGCGACGAAGGGACTGAGGAGTAAAAAGAATTCCTAACTCTCCGATATATAATTCCTAAATGACTCAAAACATTTTCTAGACTCAACAACGCCAACGATTCGATCAAGCAGGGGGCTCCTAAGGTCGGGGAAGGCTCTGATACCAACTTGTAACACCCTCGATGCGGCTATATCTCCTACGTGTCGAAGCACGACTTAGAGGCATAACCGCATTGAAAGAAATGTCGCAAGAGAGGTAATCTTCGCAAACAACCCATGTAAATAAATAAAGGTGAAAGGTACATAGTTGGCTTACACTCGCCACGTCACACAAATACATAAATAAGTCATTGCATTCATCCAATACAGTCATGGTCCGACTAGGGTACCAAAATAAAGATCAATCCTAAATTGCGACAAATTCCCCGATCGCCCCAACTGGGCACCACTACTAATCATCTGGGAAAGACACATAGTAATGGCGAGAGTCTTCATCAAACTCCCACTTGAGCTCGGTCATATCATCTGAAATGGTATCATCGGTCCCTGCATCTGGTTTGGAAGGAATCTGTGAGTCATGGGGACTCAGCAATCTCGCACCCTCGCGATCAAGACTATTTAAGCTTATAGGTAAGGTAAGGTATGATATGGAGCTGCAACAAGCGACTAGCATATATGGTGGCTAACATATTTGCAAAAGAGAGCGAGAAGAGAAGGCAAAAGCACGGTCGAACAACTATGATCAAGAAGTGATCCTAGAACAACCTACGCCCAACATTACTCCAACACCATGTTCACTTCCCGGACTCCGCCGAGAAGAGACCATCACGGCTACACACGCGGTTGGTGCATTTTAATTAAGTTAAGTTTTAGGTTATCTACAACCGGACATTAACAAATTCCCATCTACCCATAACTGCGGGCACGGCTTTTGAAAGTTCAAATCCCTGCAGGGGAGTCCCAACTTAGCCCATCACAAGCTCTCACGGCCAACGATGGATATTCCTTCTCCCAAGACAATCCGATCAGACTCGGCATCCCGGTTACAAGACATCCTCGACAATGGTAAAACAAGTCCAGCAAGACCACCCGCTGTGCCGACAAATCCCGATAGGAGCTGCACATATCTCGTTCTCAGGGCAAACCGGATAAGCTAAGCGTACGGGAGCCAACGTAACCCAAGTTGCCAAAGGACGGCCCCGCACGGTGCTCTGGTTTGGACCAACACTTAGAGAAGCACTGGCCCGGGGGTTTAAAATAAAGATGACCCTTGAGTCCGTGAAACCCAAGGGAAAAAGGCTAGGTGGCGAATGGTAAAACCAAGGTTGGGCCTTGCTGGAGGAGTTTTATTCAAGGCGAACTGTCAAGGGGTTCCCATTATAACCCAACCGTGTAAGGAACGCAAAATCTGGGAACATAACACCGATATGACGGAAACTAGGGCGGCAAGAGTGGAACAAAACACCAGGCATAAGGCCGAGCCTTCCACCCGTTACCAAGTATATAGGTGCATTAAGATAAACAAGATAATATTGTGATATCCCAACAAATAAACAATGTTCCAACAAAGAACGATCTCCAATCTTCACCTGCAACTAGCAACGCTATAAAGGGGCTGAGCAAAGCGGTAACATAGTCAAACAACGGTTTGCTAGGACATGGTGGGTTAGAGGTTTGACATGGCAATTTGGGAGGCATGATAAGCAAGTGGTAGGTATCGTAGCATAGGCATAGCAAAATAGCGAGCATCTAGCAAGCAAAGATAGAAGTGATTTCGAGGGTATGATAATCTTGCCTGCAAAGTACTCAAAGTTGCCTTGATCCTCATAAGCGAACTCAACGGGCTCCTCGTTCATGAACTCGTCTCCCGTCTCTACCCAAACAAGAACAACAAGCAAAAGAAACACAATCAACCACATGCAATGCTCAAGCATATGATGCAAACCTGGTATGACATGCGGGATGCGATATGGGATGCATATGCATGATTTGCAAAGGAATGATTGAACCTGGCCTCAACTTGGAAATCCAAGAGTGCCACTGGAAAGGTGGGGTGATTTCGGTTGAAATCGATATAAAGATCACCGGAATAGGATGCACGGTTTGGAAATGGCAAGCAAAACAAATATGGCACCGGTCTACGATAATCAGCGAGTAGCCATCTAAATGCAACAAGATAAATATGCTAAAGCACTCAAACATAACAACAAAATACATGGCAGGGATCCACTCATGATGCTTGACAAAAGATGAACACTGAGCTACGGCTAATTCATCCATTAACAGGTTCAAACAAGCATGGCAAAAGTGCAAATGATAACAGGTTTCAGACTTAGTGAAATTAACACAAGTCTGGAATTTATCATCAGGAAGCACACTTTAGAGCATGAAAACTACATGCTACAGGAACATATCATGGAAAAGAAAGGCATGGAATGAAACTACTCTAAGCATATAACAAAAGACCTTGAGCCAAAAGGGATCAGAAAATACAATTGCAAGCATGCGAACATAGCAAAAACGTAAACAGATTCAGACTAAGTGAAAAACTGGAGCATGCAAAACAGTTAACGAGTAGGCATGTTTACGAGCTCGACGCACTCACTAAAAAGCATGTCATGACAATCTAAGCATACACCAATCAAGAACACATGGCATAGAATCTAGACATGGCAAGAACAATAACATAGCATGCACGGATCAACAGCAACATCCTCGGCAAAATCGCTAAACATGTCAACAATTTTCCAGGATCATTTTATAGCAAAAGTAGAGCTTGATTGACTCAAGATAGGTTGCTCCATAAATGCAAACAAAGACATGGATGGATAAAGCACCACAATGTTAACAAAACATCCTTACTGATCATCCTCAAAAGAGGCACGGATCACTAGGAAACAACATGAACATATGGCATAACAACAAAATTAGGACAAGGACTTAGATAAATTCTAAGTCCCTGAAATCAGCATCATCGAGTACACTACTTTGCATGCTTGTGCTAGACATCACAAATATCACAAAAATACATGGCATACACCCTTGTAAAGATGGCATGGCATTTGACAAAACACATGTAGAGCTCAGGATCATATCATGCACACATTAAACATCGCAAAAATGACAAAAGGCCATTTGCTGATACAGATCTGAAATATTCCTCACATAGCCCTCTTCCAACAGCATTTCGGGCGTCAAGATGAGCTCAAATGAAAATGATGCAATGAGATGAAATGATGTACTCGTCGAGACGAACATTTTGATATGCTACACGCACGAATCGGAGCTACGGATGCAGAGTTATGACATGTGGAAGAATGCAAAAAAATAAAGAATGAGAGGGAAAAGTCAACCGTGATTTGTGGATCTGAGATCTAGGGTTCGTCACTGTAGCACCACGAAGGTCGCCGGAATTTGCCCTGTAGATGCCGGAGTCGGCCGGAGTTGAGGTCGGAGATGGGGGCCGGCGAGGGGGAGCAAGGAGGACGCCGGCCGGAGTGGTGGTGGCGCGGGCGGCGATGGCGGCGCGGTCGGGGACGGCGG
>NC_057800.1:559261228-559389364 GCF_018294505.1 Triticum aestivum | reverse complement strand
CCTCGGGCCGGGGAGGGCCCGGATCGGGCTCCGGCGGGCCGCGTGGGCGCGGAGGAGAGAGAAAACGGCGGCGGGGTGATGTGGCAGCACCGGATTGGCTGTGGCGGTGTGTCCGGCGGTGATCGGACGTGTCCGGCCGCGCGGAGGGGAAGAGGTCTAGGTCTAGGGTGGATTTGATCCGGAATTTTGAGAGGGGATGCCTTTTGATAGGTAGGAGGAGCTAGGAAGCTCCAAATGAGGTGCGGTTTGCAGCCATGCGATCGTGATCAAACGCTCTAGATGATAGAAGGGGTTTAGGTGGGTTTTTGGGCTAGTTTGGACGGGTGTTGGGCTGCAACACACGAGGCCTTTTTGGTCCCTCGGTTAACCGTTGGAGTATCAAACGAAGTCCAAATGGCATGAAACTTGACAGGCGGTCTACCGGTAGTAAACCAAGGCCACATGACAAGTCTCGGTCCAATCCAAAAACGTTTAACACTCGCACACGAAAAGAGGTAGAAAGGACCACCGGAGGACATAGGAGCGCCGGAATGCAAAACGGACAAGCGGGAAAATGCTCGGATGCATGAGACGAACACGTATGGAAATGCAATGCACATGAGTACATGATATGAGATGCATGGCAAAGACAACAACACACGGAGAAAAAACCCGACAATGAGGAAATAAAATAACTTAGTGCCGGAAATGGCAAGAGTTGGAGTACAGATAAGGTAAATTACATCCGGGGTGTTACATCCTGGCTATACTGCGTGCACCATGGCTTAGGTCGGCGCTTATTTGGTGGAGGGTCGATGATTTGGGTGGAAGGTGTTACGCTCACGCCGGCAGTCGGGGCATGTGGGATGTGGAAGGAGGAGGAGGATGGGGGTTGGGTGTGGATTACCTGCCTGGATAGGCGAGGCCGAGCAGTGTGAAGGAGGATCACCGGCGAGGAGGCGACGGCGCTGCAAGCAAGGAGTGAAGGTTTCAACTTGGTAAGGGGGAGGGGGCGGGGAGGTAGATATTTCCACGGAAGTCGAAAATTTGGAATCGCTTCAGCCAAAAAATTGGTGCGCAAAGTGTCATCAGACACGGTCCCTTATTCAGAGCAGGCTATGGACTGTATGCGTCGCACCTTCTCGCGTAAGCCATATGCGTACTATACTCCGACGGTGCTCGAAGATATTTTGTGTTGCGTCTCACACGGTTGGTTATAATAAACTTTGTGGGATCTACTTGATTTTTTGTCTTGATTTCAATTACATAATGGGGCCACAGTGGCCATGGACGGTGTTTGAATTGCTAGACCTTTTATCTGCAATGATCATACAACTATATGTGTGCCGTCAAAAAAATTGGAATTATTCAGGGTTCGTTTGGACATTTGTATACATTAACTGGGTTTTCTAGGAATTTTATGCTCATAATTCAAATTTGAACTACGTGCGCATGCTCCAGTGCATATGTGTGTCCTTGGTTGCATGCTTAGGTCCCATGCAAGAAATGGGAATGAATTTCCAACACCATGGCACCATTGATTGCCGACAAAACATTGAGATGCCTGGTTTTAAATTCTAGTAAATCCAAAACTCGTCAGAAATTCATGGAACTTGGCATGCTATCATGGAGCAGCATCAACATGCCGTGGTAAATTTTTTGTCCCATCTGGGGCAGGTTTGGGTATATGCTTCTCATAAACCAGAGCTTCTCATAACAAGCATGCTGGTTTCGGTAGGGAACGCCCCACCTTTGGGGACGAAACGATATCATTGCCTCTTATTGCTTTCAAAATTTTCCTCGTGTCAACATAGAACAGCAGGAGTGTTGTGTTTTTTGTGATTTTTCAGGGTTCATTTGGACATTTTTATGCATTAAGTGAGTTTTCAACACATTTATGTGCATAATTCAAATTTGAACTACATGCACATGCTCCAGTGCATATAAATTGGTTGAAAAATCAAATCTGTGTCCTTGGATGCATGCTTAGGTCCCATGCAAGAAATGGGAATGAATTTCAAACACCAGGGCACCGTTGATTGCCGACAAAACATTGAGATGCCTGGTTTTTAAATTCTAGTAAATCCAAAACTCATCTGAAATTCATGAAACTTGGCATGCTATCATGGAGAGGCATCAACATGCCGTGGTAAAATTTTTTGTCCCATTTGGGGCATGTTTGGGTATATGCTTCTCACAAACCAGAGCTTCTCACAACAAGCACGATGGTTTCGGTACAGAACGCCCCACCTTTGGGGACGAAACAATATCCATTGCCTCTTATTGCTTTCAATTTTTTCTCATGTCAACATAGAACAACATGATTGTTGTGTTATTTTTTGTGATTTTTTGGGGTTCGTTTGGACATTTTTATGCATTAACTGAGTTTTCAATGCATTTATGTTCATAATTCAAATTTGAACTACATGCACATGCTCTAGTGCATATAAGTCGGTTGAAAAATCAAATCTGTGTCCTTGAGTGCATGCTTAGGTCCCATGCAAGAAATGGGAATGAATTTCAAACAGCAGGGCACCATTGATTGCCGGCAAAACATTGAGTTGCCTGGTTTTTAAATTCTAGTAAATCCAAAACTCGTCTAAAATTCATGAAACTTGGCATGCTATCATGGAGCGGCATCAACATGTCTTGGTAAATTTTTTGTCCCACTTGGGGCAGGTTTGGGTATATGCTTCTCACAAACCAGAGCTTCTCACAACAAGCATGATGGTTTCGATAGGGAACATCCCACCTTTGGGGACGAAACGATATCCATTGCCTCTTATTGCTTTCAATTTTTTTCTCATGTCAACATAGAACAACAAGAGCGTTGTGTCAATTTTTGTGTTTTTTGGGGTTCGTTTGGACATTTTTATGCATTAAGTGAGTTTTCAATGCATTAATGTGCATAATTCAAATTTGAACTACATGCACATGCTCAAGAGCATATAAATTGGTTGAAAAATCAAATCTGTGTCCTTGGGTGCATGCTTAGGTCCCATGCAAGAAATGGGAATGAATTTGAAACACCAGGGCACCGTTGATTGCTGGCAAAACATTGAGATGTCTGGTTTTTAAATTCAAGTAAATCCAAAACTCGTCTGAAATTCATGAAACTTGGCATGCTATCATGGATCGGCATCAACATGACGTGGTAAATTTTCTGTCCCGTTTGGGGCAGGTTTGTGTATATGCTTCTCACAAACCAGAGCTTCTCACAACAAGCATGATGTAGGGAACATCCTACCTTTGGGGACGAAACAATATCCATTGCCTCTTATTGCTTTCAAATTTTTTCTCATGTCAACATAGAACAACAGGAGTGTTGTGTCAATTTTGTGATTTTTCGGGGTTCGTTTGGACATTTTTATGCATTAACTGAGTTTTCAATGCATTTATGTGCATAATTCAAATTTGAACTACATGCACATGCTCCAGTGCATATAAATTGGTTGAAAAATCAAATATGTGTCCTTGGGTGCATGCAAGAAATGGGAATGAATTTCAAACACCAGGGCACCACTGATTGCCGAAAAAACGTTGAGATACTTTGTTTTTAAATTCTAGTAAATCTGAAACTCGTTTGAAATTCACGAAACTTGGCATGCTATCATGGAAGGGCACCCGACATGCTGTGATATTTTTCGTGTCCATTTTGAGAGAAGGCGCACTCGAATAATGACAGCAAACAAAGGCATTTTGAAAAAAAATAGCTACCACTTTAATATCTCAAACGTTTGTATAATTCAAACCGTGTGCGTTCAGTTAACCATTCACGTTACGCCACATGTCTTGCTTTTTAATGGCTATAGGAGGTGCTGTGTGGACAGCTGCTTGACTGAACGGGAGGCGTGCAAGAGCATTCCAGTGTGCAGGCTCACCAGGAAGCGCACAAGCTGTTCAACGTAGGATCTGTGCATCTCTTCAACGCAAACGGTTCAGATTATGATATGCAAATTCAAGCCAGACTTCGGCGCTAAGCCAAGAGACACTATGATTTGTCAAAATATGCAGCTAAAAATCAATACCACTATCTATTTTTTGCAACTAAAATTCAGTAATTAAGCATAGATTTCATTCATACTAGAGATTAAGTAGTCGTTCTCAACGGGAAGCGAGACAGCCTTGGACCGCCACCCGCCTTTCTCCCACTGGTCTATATTAATGGCGTCGTCGAGCGGCCGCACCCCCCATCCTCGCCATAGACACAATTCCTCTCTCTCCGCTCGCATCCTCGACGTCGCTCTGAGTCCTCAAAGTCGTCAGTGTACGAGGATGCCGCCGAAGCGCCCCATCGGAGGGAGTGGCAACGCCGGGGCTACTGAAGCACCGGAGCACGGCATGAATATAGAGACAAAGGTTTTCGTCCTCACCGACGAGGTGGAGAACGAGGCTGCCAACAAACGAAGGTGGGTCGAGAAAGAAACACAAGTGACTCCGGCAGGCCTAGACTTCATCAACAACCTCCTCGATGATATGTTGATAGTCATCATATCCCTCCTCCCAATCAAATATCGGGCGAGGACAACCGCCATTTCTTGGCGGTGGCATACCCTATGGCTCTGCACCCCTGTCGACCTCCTCGACGCCCACAAGCTCTACCATGGCTATCGCCAAAGCTTGGATGCGTTCTCCCAGATCCTCGGCAGTCACGATGGCCCAATCAAAGGCCTTATCACGGGCAAGTTCCGTTCCAATGGCAAGGACCGAGCCAAGCTTGATGAGTGGTTCCGATCCCGCGCCATTGATCAGCTCGAGAAGCTAAGTTATAATGATGGGCATATGCGCTTGCTGCCAACGTTCGTGCTCCGCTTCGCACCCACACTACGCCTCCCCAAGTTCATGAACTACCCCCCCCCCCTTAATGACGCGCCTGCTCTTTTTCTACCACGACTAAAGCACCTCGAGCTCGTCGCCGTTCGCATCCCAAAGGATGACATGGAGCACCTGCTCCGCGGCTGTACTTCACTCGAGTTCCTTCGTCTTCAGGCGATGAATTGGTCGAGTACCTTGCACATCACCTCCAGGACTCTCCGGACTATTTATGTGTGTTGCTGGTGCTGCAACGAGATATCACAAAAGGTGGACCACAATATGGTCATCCAGGACACACCTTCACTTGAGAGATTACTTGTAGTTGATCAACAAGGTCCAACAAGAATCAATGTCATTTCTGCGCCGAAATTGGAAGTGGTGGGCTACTCGTCTGTCAAATACTACAACTTTCGGGTACAACACTCGCCTTATATACCTCTCCTTCTTGATATCAATGTTATTTCTAGTTTTGAAGATGTATGTTCGTCTGTCATCCTGCGAAACTTCACCCAGACTCTGGTCACAGTGAAGGTCTTGGCACTAGAATCTATCGGTCCCAACCTGGACCAAGTTGTCAGTTGCCTGAGATGCTTTCCATGCCTAAAGAAGCTGTATATCAAGGTCATGTTCCTTTCCTGTTAAATGTTAACCATAAGGGAGTTCAATTTTTTGCACCTTTTCCCAAGTTTACAATGGCAATGTACTACGATTTCTGAAGGAATTTTGGAGGATTTTAGGACATACACCCCACCCCATATTGGTTGTTTCATTCATATGGTTACAATCGTCCATAAGCATTTCTCCTTTGGATTCATCTGTACTACTTTTCTTAAGGAATTTTTCATCCAATCCAACCTCTTGTGAAGAAGGCTACATGTTTCTAGATTGTAATCAAATGCCCATGTTAATCATGCCAGATCGAAGATGGCATGCTGGTGCATTTTACAAATCCTGCAAACCAAATGGGCGTGTAGCAGTGTTCAAAACTGCATGTAGGCACTAACACGTTCTCTTCTTTTGCAGTGCATATTAGGCTCGGAGGTGGATGATGTTTATAACGGCAATCACATTGAATGCCTAGATCTGCATCTCTCAAAAATTATTTTGAACTCCTACCGAGGGACCCCACCGGAGATTACACTCGCTAGGTTCTTTCTTGCCAGAGCAAAGGTGCTAAGGGTACTGAGGTTGAACACGCATTTAATTAGGAAAGATCAATGGTATGATTATCAGAGCCGGCTGGTACTGTGGAATGGAAGTGCCTCCAAAAATGTCAAACTTCATATTGGAAGAGCATATGGCAATGCAATTGGAAGTTACTGTGCCAAACCCATACATGACTTGTCAGCATTGATCCCTTTTCAAAAATGGCGTAGCTTGCAATGTTTGAATTTGGGCGTTGTAATCTTTGAATTTGAACCTTGCAATATTTATGGTATTTGTTATATTGAATCGTTTATGTTCTCTTGTCTCAACGCAAACAGTTCATCCGGGTGAACTGCATGTCATACATCGCACACACCTTGATCTGGCTGACCGTTTCTTTTGTGTTGCCTAATCACAAATAGTTCATCCGAGTGAACTATATGATGTACATCGCACACACCTTGATCTGGCTGGCCGTTTCTTTTGTGTTGCCTAATCACAAACAGTTCATCTGAGTGAACCATATGTTGTACATCACACACACCTTCATCTGGCTGCCTGTTTCTTTTGTTCCTCCTCATTGAGAACGGTTAATTGAACTGAACCGTATGCCCTGAATCGCACACGCAACTAAAATCTGAACCGTGTTTGATACATCCATCATCGCAAACATTTTGCGCCTTTTTGATGGTTTTACACACCACCGTTCGCGATTATTGCATCGCACACAGTTTCGTCGAAGGGTCTCTGATCGTAGTGTCGCATTAGCAGCATCCTGCAGTAGTGATAGGTAGCACATATTGTTTAGGAAATCTGCGAACTCTGGCGTGACAGGTGGAGATATCTATGAGGACCGAAGACAATATGAGATAATGGTGACCCATTGAACTTAGTGCATGGTTCTAGTTTAATGACCTTAATTGTGGAGATGACCACGTTGTGACAATAGCAAAGCAGGACCATAGTATGGAATATAATCCCATGAGGAGGAGTTCTGTAACCCTAGGGCGATCCACATACTGAACAAGCAAATCAAATACTAAAATCATGATACAAGGTAACTGGTATTACTGTCGCACTGACATGTATACCATGATCCGAATTCTCTCCGTGCCTGATCTCTCCATTGCAGGAAAAACACTTTTACTTTGTGTCGGTGTCAAAACCGGCGGATCTCGGGTAGGGGGTCCCGAACTGTGCGTCTAAGGCGGGTGGTAACAGGAGGCAGGGGACACGATGTTTACCCAGGTTCGGGCCCTCTTGATGGAGGTAATACCCTACGTCCTACTTGATTGTTCTTGATGATATGAGTATTACAAGAGTTGATCTGCCATGAGATTGTAGAGGCTAAACCCTAGAAGCTAGCCTATGGTATGATTGTCTGTTGTCCTACGGACTAAACCCTCCAGTTTATATAGACACCGGAGGGGGCTAGGGTTACACAGATTCGGTTACAAGGGAGGAGATCTACATATCCGTATTGCCAAACTTGCCTTCCACGCCAAGGAAAGTCCCATCCGGACATGGGACGAAGTCTTCAATCTTGTATCTTCATAGTCCAACAGTCCGGCTAAAGGATATAATCCGACTGTCCGGAGACCCCCTAATCCAGGACTCCCTCAATAGCCCCTGAACCAGGCTTCAACAACGATGAGTCCGGCACGCAGTTTTGTATTCGGCATTGCAAGGCGGGTTCCTCCTCCGAATACTCCATGGAAGATTTTGAACACAAGGATAGTGTTCGGCTTTGCAAAACAAGTTCCACATACCACCGTAGAGAGAATAATATTTCCACAAATCTAATCTGCTGACACATTTTGACAACATGACATCACGTCATGGCCCGGTCATTATTCGAACCATTTTTTTCAACCAGCACCGCACATATCGCGAGGCGGTTTTCTTGAGACATCTTGTCAAAGCAGAGATCGTGTCCCCCTTATTACGGGATTCTCATCAATACGGACGTGGGTAACCTAACCGGGCCATCAATTACGATGCTTGGGGAATAAGTGATTTTACCAGGCAAGTGGGGAGGCGCATCGCCTCTTCCGCCTTAATAAAGGGATTAGGATTCACTCTTTTCACCCACGCCTTCTTCCTCCTTGCTTACCCATTCTCACACACTCGAGCTCCAGCGCCCAAGTTTGCGTCTTTCTTCTCAAATCACTCCAAGCATGTCCGGAGCGGGAGGCAAGTGGATGGTCTCCTCTGTCACAGAGGAGAACATCACAAAGTTACGGGAAGCCGGATATCTGGCCGCGGATATTGTGCACCAGCTTCCAGATGCAGGGCAGATCATCCCTGCGCCCGAACCCCATGAGAGGGTAGTTTTTCCTACCCACTTCATCCGCGGACTGGGATTTCCTCTCCACCCGTTTGTCCGCGGGCTCATGTTCTACTACGGGCTGGATTTTCATGATCTGGCCCCCAATTTCATCCTCAACATCTCGGCGTTTATCGTCGTGCGCAAGGCCTTCCTCCGCATTAGGCCCCATTTCGGCCTGTGGCTAAAGGCCTTCAATGTCAAACCGAAGGTGGTGGTTGGCCAACAAGCAGAGTGCGGAGGCGCCATGGTGGGCAAAATGCCTAACGTCACCTGGCTCGAAGGCTCCTATGTGGAGACCATAAAGGGGTGGCAATCGGGGTGGTTCTACATCACCGAGCCGCGCGACACCAACTGGGTGGCGGCCCCCAAATTTCGATCCGGAATCCCCACGCGGCTCACTTCCTAGAAAGAGAAGGGCCTGTCCTGGGGTTCTTCGGTAGAGCTGACCGGACTCCAGACCTGCATCAGGAACATGATGAGCAAGAAAATCAAGCTCGTCAACGTGGTCTAGGTCATGCTCTTCCACCGGATTATCCCGTGTCAACGACGGGCATTCAATTTGTGGGAGTTCGACCCGGCCAAGCACCAGACACTGCGAGCTCTACGACACGACGCACAAGGACATCTGGAGGGTGCTGTTTAAGGGCGCCGAGGTACCTCCTTCCCTCACCGAGGACCATGGACTCAGCGCAAAGCGCCATGCCAATCCGCTAAGTTTTTATATCTCACAGGGTATTTATTTGCCCCAATTAAATCATGCGCGGGATCTAAGCTTCCATGTCATTAACATGACTGGATAAAGACAGTGGAGCAGCTCGATTGCCCAGCCCCCCTGCCTGAAGATCCTGCAGATGCTCTCCTAACGGAGATTCTGGCTCCGACACCTTACGAGGTGCCGGGGAAAAGGACCAAGAAGAAGGCCACGGGGACCCGAAAGGGTCTCCGGCACAAGGTTGTATCGGACTCATCGTCCAATGACTCCGACATGCACTCCTCCCATGAAAACAAGGATGATGAGGAGGAGGAAAGTCCCCCCCCCAGCCGGGGGAGACAAGAAAAGGAAGGTCGACCCAACCGGGGAGGCCGAAGGGTCCAAGAAGGGAAGGACCCTCCTTCTGGACTGCTCCATGATGGCCGCCTACAGCGGCGACGAATGGTTATCGAGGGAGAAGCCCCTGGCGAAGTCGTAAGTATCCGGACACCATAGTAATTCATGGTATGTTTTATTGCACTGTTTCTCATTACGCCGCATATGATTATGCAGTCCGTCCCGAGCTCATCTTGACGTAGATTCGTCGGATGGTTCATTAGACTCATCGGATATGAATAGTGATTCACTTTCGAGCGCCTCCACCCCTTTCCCTACGGACAACATCGAGGTGTTGTCTCGAAAGGCGCCAAGCCGAGGGGAGGTAGTCTTGGGGGCGCCTCGAGGCGACCTTCCGGACCCTAGGCGCAAAGGGAGCAAGACTCCCACGGGCTCCAAGTTCGGCCCCCAGCCGAATACTGCCCCAGAACCTTCCGTCGTTCTGGACTCCGGCAGACGATCCCCCGTTAAGGGGGGCAAGCCGCCCATGCCGGTGTCCTCTATCCATCCAAAGGCACCGGACAACTTGCTGGAAGTGCTTCGCGGTGCTTCCATCGACGAAGAGCACCGCACTATCATGAGTGCAGTGATCAAGAAAGTTCAGTCTGCCAAAAACGGATTGACCGAAGCTTGCGCCAGCATCCTAATAGGATTTGAGGTAAGCAATCAAAATATAAGAAAATATTACCGCATAGACAGCAGCCCCTGATGCTCTGTTCGACGTTCACGAAGAAAGGCCGAATAGAGGATCAAATGATGACTCAGGAGTCTAATTAGAATATATCTATGTGTATGTGCAGACTTCACTGCTGGCCGCTGCCGCACGTACTGTGGAGGTCTCTGCACTGAAGCAGGACCTGGAGCGGTCCAAGAGGCAGCTTGAGGAGAGCAAAGGTAAGCAATACCTTGTCTATATATTTAAAAAGAAGTTCGGGTGTAAAGTAATAGGATCATCATGAATTTGCCAGGGGCCATGACCGAGGTGGCGACCCTGAAGAAGGCGTTGTCCGAGGCCGAAGACAAAGCGGCCAAGGAGCGCCTTGAGCGGGAAAAGCAAGAAGCCCGGGTAGGCGAGGTGCAGCAAGAGCTCAAGGCTCTCGCCAAAAAACACGAGTCCTTGGAGCTTAACTCTAAGACGTGAGAGTCCGAGCTTGCGAAGGCGCTCGAAAGCGCACAAAGCGCCAAGGCTGAAGCCCACAAGGCCCTCCAGGAGATGGATGCGGTGAAGAAGATAGCAGCGGGTAAGGCATTCATTATGCAAAGCAAGCATGTGAAGGAAACTTTCTTTTTACTTACCCGAGTTCGGAGCTCTCCAAGAGCGTTCGCAGATCTTCCCCGCGGTGTGCTGGATGCCGTGGAGTTTTACTGAGCTGAGGAGGGGAGATCTAAAAAAAAGTTGTTCTAGTCTCAGTATACTGGGACCAAACACCCAATGCCCTTGAGCGACCAGCTGAAGCAATTGGTCGAGCTTCACAAGGCGGCCGAACAGGCCATGAAGGGCCTTATAGTCCGGATATGGCCTGGCGAGCCCCTGCCCGGCAGCTACTTCGGTCTGGTGAGGCGGCTTGTGGATGCCTGCCCACGGCTTGAAGTCATAAAGCAGTCCATCTGCATCGAGGGTGCGCGTCGGGCTTTTTCCCGGGCGAAGGTGCACTGGGCGAAGCTGGACGCCGTGAAGCTAGTGAAGGAGGGGCCGCCGGAGGGCAAGGAGCATCGCTGCCCAGAAATGTATTATGAAAGTGTCCTGAAGGGTTCCCGCCTTGTGGCGGATGAATGTGCCAGAGATGTAATTTTTGAATGAACATGCTCATGTGATCCTGTAATGTGAAACAAGTTCATTTGCGCTATGCAACGCTTTTTTAATTTAAAGTATTACCTTCTGTGCGGCCGTTTATAAAATCTGAGAGTTGGCCAGTCGTCGGCTTCTGCCCCCATGTAATTAGTACTGGGTGTTCGGGATAAACCTGAGCACTCTTTGTCCCAATTTTGGGTCCTTCGAGGGAGGTGTTCAGCACAACGAACCAGGCAATCGGACTATAAGGCTTTATCACTCTCACTTAGCCATAGGAGTCAACAATTTTAAATTTTGGCGAAGCCCCTAGTATTCAGAAGGCCGAATTAGGGGTGCTATACACGCCTATGTCGGGCAAGGCCGACTCCTCGCCCGAAGCGGAAAAAGTCTTTAAGGACTTGAGACCTCTCGAACAGCGACCAGCTCTCGCCCTATCATGACAGTCAGTTTTCGGCTTTCTCTACTGAGGTGCTCGTCCGGAAGAACCAGGACACAATCGCAGTAGTTCTCCCAGTGCTACCTTAGCCGATATAGCGGAACGTAAGGTACCAAAGCATGGGAGCCGGGCAAACCCAACTATTGACCCAAGACATGATTCAGAGTTGATGCATATAATGCTATAAGTTCGGGTGCTGCACTGTCGAAAGTGTTCAGACTTCTCACACCATATTATGGGGTAAACGGAAGCCCCTGGCGTACTGACCGTACCATAATGTACGGGTGCAAGTTGTCGTAAATGAACATATAAGAAAAAAAGGATGAATAATGCAATAATAGACTAATGCTATGCATTGTTATTTTAAATAATACGTCGAAGCGTACTGATACAAGTAGTGCAATAAACAGAAAATAGGACTATTTTACATGTCCTATCCAAGGGCAAGTTGCATACGAATAGTAGAAAGCGGGTATATCGATTATTATTAGAGACCACCTGTGGGTTCCCGTGTACATCTTAGCTTCTTGCCTCCTTGGATGTTCCTTCCTGTAATGTGTCCGACAATTGTACTGCCGGAAAGGGCTTCCAAGGAGTTAGGTCCTGAAAGAGAAAAAATGATAAAGGTATACAGCCCCTCCTACCTCTTTTAGCATTGTTTTGGTTTTCCCCGAAGAGGAAGGGATGATGCAGCAAAGTAGCGTAAGTATTTCCCTCAGTTTTTGAGAACCAAGGTATCAATACAGTAGGAGGCTACGCGCGAGTCCCTCACACCTGCACAAAACAAATAAATCCTCGCAACCAACGCAAATAGGGGTTGTCAATCCCTATAGGGCCACTTTCGAGAGTGAGATTTGATAGATATGATAAGATAGTATTTTTGGTATTTTTATAATAAATATGCAAAGTAAAATAAAGGCAAAGTAAATAGCAAAGCAAATAACTAAGTAGTAGGAGATTGATATGATAAAGATAGACCTGGGGGCCATAGGTTTCACTAGTGGCTTCTCTCGAGAGCATAAGTATTCTACGGTGGGTGAACAAATTACTGTTGAGCAATTGACAGAATTGAGCATAGTTATGAGAATATCTAGGTATGATCATGTATATAGGCATCACGTCCGAGACAAAGTAGACCGACTCATGCCTACATCTACTACTATAGTCCACTCATCGACCACTATCCAGCATGCATCTAGAGTATTAAGTAAAAATAGAGTAACGCCTTAAGCAAGATGACATGATGTAGAGGGATAGGCTCATGCAATATGAAGAAAACCCCATCTTGTTATCCTCGATGGCAACAATACAATACATGCCTTGCTGCCCTTACTGTCACCGGGAAAGGACACCGCAAGATTGAACCCAAAGCTAAGCACTTCTCCCATTGCAAGAAAGATCAATCTAGTAGGCCAAACCAAACTGATAATTCGAAGAGACTTGCAAAGATAACCAATCATACATAAAAGAATTCAGAGAAGATTCAAATATTATTCATAGATAGACTTGATCATAAACCCACAATTCATCGGTCTCAACAAACATACCGCAAAAAGAAGATTACATCAAATAGATCTCCACAAGAGAGGGGGAGAACATTGTATTGAGATCCAAAAAGAGAGAAGAAGCCATCTAGCTAATAACTATGGACCCGTAGGTCTGAGGTAAACTACTCACACTTCATCGGAGAGGCTATGGTGTTGATGTAGAAGCCCTCCGTGATCGATGCCCCCTCCGGCGGAGCTCCGGAACAGGCCCCAAGATGGGATCTCGTGGATACAGAAAGTTGCAGAGGTGGAATTAGGGTTTTGGCTCCGTATCTGATCGTTTGGGGGTATGTGGGTATATATAGGAGGAAGAAGTACATCGGTGGAGCAACAGGGGGCCCACGAGGGTGGGGGCGCGCCTGGTAGGGTAGGGCGCCCCCCTACCTCGTGGCCTCCTGTTACGTGCCTTGGCATAGGGTCCAAGTCTCCTGAGTTGTATTCGATGAGAAAATCACGTTCCTGAAGGTTTCATTCCGTTTGGACTCCGTTTGATATTCCTTTTCTTCGAAACCCTAAAACAGGCAAAAAATAGCGATTCTGGGTTGGGCCTCCGGTTAATAGGTTAGTCCCAAAAATAATATAAAAGTGGATAATAAAGCCCAATAATGTCCAAAAGAGTAGATAATATTGCATGGAGCAATCAAAGATTATAGATACGTTGGAGACGTATCAAGCATCCCCAAGCTTAATTCCTGCTCGTCCTCGAGTAGGTAAATGATAAAAACAGAATTTTCTATGTAGAGTGCTACTTGGCATAATTTTAATGTAATTCTTATTAATTGTGGTATGAATATTCAGATCCGAAAGATTCAAGACAAAAGTTCATATTGACATAAAAATAATAATACTTCAAGCATACTAAGAAAGCAATTATGTCTTCTCAAAATAACATGGCTAAAGAAAGTTATCCCTACAAAATCATATAGTCTAGCTATGCTCTATCTTCACCACACAATATATTTAAATCATGCACAACCCCGATGACAAGCCAAGCAATTGTTTCATACTTTTGACATTCTCAAAACTTTTTCAATCTTCATGCAATACATGAGCGTGAGCCATGGATATAGCACTATAGGTGGAATCGAGTGGTGGTTGTGGAGAAGACAAAAAGGGAGAAGATAGTCTCACATCAACTAGGCGTATCAACAGGCTATGGAGATTCCCATCAATAGATATGAATGTGAGTGAGTAGGGATTGCCATGCAACGGATGCACTAGAGCTATAAGTATATGAAAGCTCAAAAAGAAACTGAGTGGGTGTGCATCCAACTTGCTTGCTCATGAAGACCTAGGGAATTTTGAGGAAGCCCGTCATTGGAATATACAAGCCAAGTTCTATAATGAAAATTCCCACTAGTATATGAAAGTGACAACATAGGAGACTCTCTATCATGAAGATCATGGTGCTACTTTGAAGCACAAGTGTGGTAAAAGGATAGTAACATTGTCCCTTCTCTCTTTTTCTCTCATTTTTTTATTTGGGCCTTTTCTCTCTTTTTTATGGCCTCTTTTCTTTCTCTTTTTCTTATTTGGGCTTCTTTGGCCTCTTTTATTTATTTTTCGTCCGGAGTCTCATCCCGACTTGTGGGGGAATCATAGTCTCCATCATCCTTTCCTCACTTGGGACAATGCTCTAATAATGATGATCATCACACTTTTATTTTTCTTACAACTCAACAATTACAACTCGATACTTAGAACAAAATATGACTCTATATGAATGCCTCCGGCGGTGTACCGGGATATGCAATATGACAATGATGGAGTGTGTCATAATAAATGGAACGATGGAAAGTTGCATGGCAATATATCTCGGAATGGCTATGGAAATGCCATAATAGGTAGGTATGGTGGCTGTTTTGAGGAAGGTATATGGTGGGTGTATGATACCGGCGAAAGTTGCGCGGTATTAGAGAGGCTAGCAAAGGTGGAAGGGTGAGAGTGCGTATAATCCATGGACTCAACATTAGTCATAAAGAACTCATATACTTATTGCAAAAATCTACAAGTTATCAAAGCAAAGTATTACACGCATGCTCCTAGGGGGATAGATTGGTAGGAAAAGACCATCGCTCGTCCCCGACCGCCACTCATAAGGAAGACAATCAATAAATAAATCATGCTCCGACTTCATCACATAAAGGTTCACCATACGTGCATGCTACATGAATCACAAGCTTCAACACAAGTATTTCTCAAATTCACAACTACTCAACTAGCACAACTTTAATATCACCATCTTCATATCTCAAAATAATTATCAAGTATCAAACTTCTCATAGTATTCAACACACTCATAAGAGAATTTTATTATTAATCTTGCATACCAAGCATATTAGGATTTTAAGCAAATTACCATGCTATTAAGACTCTCAAAATAATCTAAGTGAAGCATGAGAGATCAATAGTTTCTATAAAACAAATCCACCACCGTGCTCTAAAAGATATAAGTGAAGCACTAGAGCAAAATTATATAACTCAAAAGATATAAGCGAAGCACATAGAGTATTCTAACTAATTCCAAATCATGTATGGCTCTCTCAAAAGTTGTGTACAGCAAGGATGATTGTGGTAAACTAACAAGCAAAGACTCAAATCATACAAGACGCTCCAAGCAAAACACATATCATGTGGTAAATAAATATATAGCTCCAAGTAAAGTTACCGATAGAAGTAGACGAAAGAGGGGATGCCTTCCGGGGCATCCCCAAGCTTTGGCTTTTAGGTGTCCTTAGATTATCTTGGGGGTGCCATGGGCATCCCCAAGCTTAGGCTCTTGCCACTCCTTGTTCCATAATCCATCAAATCTTTATCCAAAACTTGAAAACTTCACAACACAAAACTTAAAGTAGAAAATCTCGTGAGCTCCGTTAGCGAAAGAAAACAAAAGACCACTTCAAGGTACTGTAATGAACTCATTCTTTATTTATATGGGTGTTATAACTACTGTATTCCAACTTATCTATGGTTTATAAACTATTTTACTAGCCATAGATTCATCAAAATAAGCAAACAACACACGAAAAACAGAATCTGTCAAAAACAGAACAGTCTGTAGTAATCTGTAGCTAGCGCAAGATCTGGAACCCCAAAAATTTTAAAATAAATTTCCGGACGTGAGGAATTTATATATTAATCATCTGCAAAAAGAATTAACTAAATAGCACTTTCCAAATAAAAATAACAGCAGTTCTCGTGAGCGCTAAAGTTTCTGTTTTTTTACAGCAAGTTCAACAAGACTTTCCCCAAGTCTTCCCAACGGTTCTACTTGGCACAAACACTAATTAAACACAAAAAACACAACCAAAACAGAGGCTAGATAATTTATTTATTACTAAAAAGGATCAAAAATCAAGGAATAAAAATAAAATTGGGTTGCCTCCCAACAAGCGCTATCGTTTAATGCCCCTAGCTAGGCATAACAAGCAAGAATAGATCTAGGTATCGCCATAATAATAAGATAGATTATTAAAACTCATTTCATATTCTCTACGTTCAGCAGCAAGTTTTCTTTGAGGCAAGCAAAAGTAATCAAAAGGGCTAAACTTATTGGGACAAAAGTCTCCAAGATCAACCTTGGGAGGTATAGTTTCCTCCTTCGGTCCTTCATATTGCACAACCAATTCATCATTATAAGCATTCCTTTGACAGAACTTTGTGAGCCTATATTCAAGAGAATATCCTAGTTCATTATTTCAAATAGCCAAATCATCATTAAGTTCAGAAATTCTGTCAACTAAAACATTGGTAGAAACCCTTTTTCTAAGATTTTCATTGAAAGCAACATAATCTAGAGATTGAAAGCGCATTATTTCTTCTTGATCAAAGAGGATAGCCTCTATGGGAGGATGGCAAACATCCACCCTATAATGTGCAAAGAATTCTTTGGCCTCTCTTATTATGAATCGAAACTCATGAGCCAAAAAGATAGTAACGGCACGCTTAACAAAAGAATGCTCAATATTAGAAAATTCTAGGAAAATCCTTTGTATGGAAGGATGCATGTGCATGAATTGCCTTTCAAGTTCAACTATAAGCATGGCAATAGCGTCCGCAAGACTACTAGTTCTATGAAGGATAGAACTGCCCATAGAGGGTAAAGCACCGACACAAGTAAAGAAATCTTGAATAACTCCTTTTCCAATAATATTACCACTACCAACACGGAATCTTTTTATATGTGAGATAGTGGGTTCTTTAGTAGGAGCATCAAAATTATTATCGATAATAGTCTCCCCGATTTCAGACATAGAGGCAGAAGGTAAAGAACTAGCCATAACGACAAGCAAACAAACTAACACACAAGCAAACAAAAAGCAAGCGGGCAAAAGGAGGCAAATAGAGAGGGAGGATAGAGAGAGAGGGCGAATAAAACGGCAAGGGTGAAGTGGGGGGAGAGGAAAACGAGAGGCAAATGGAAAATAATGTAATGCGGGAGATAAGGGTATGTGATGGGTACTTGGTATGTTGACTTTTGTGTAGACCTCCCCGGCAACGGCGCCAGAAATCCTTCTTGCTACCTCTTTTAGCACTGAGTTGGTTTTCCCTGAAGAGGAAGGGATGATGCAGCAAAGTAGCGTAAGTATTTCCCTCAGTTTTTGAGAACCAATGTATCAATCCAGTAGGAGTCTACGTGCGAGTCCCTCGCACCTGCACAAAACAAATAAATCCTTGCAACCAATGCAAATAGGGGTTGTCAATCCCTATAGGGCCACTTATGAGAGTGAGATCTGATATATATGATAAGATAATTTTTTTGGTATTTTTATGATAAAGATGCAAAGTAAAATAAAGGCAAAGTAAATAGCAAAGCAAATAACTAAGTAGTAGGAGATTGATATGATAAAGATAGACCTGAGGGCCATAGGTTTCACTAGTGGCTTCTCTCGAGAGCATAAGTATTCTACGGTGGCCGAACAAATTACTGTTGAGCAATTGACAGAATTGAGCATAGTTATGAGAATATCTAGGTATGATCATGTATATAGGCATCACGTCCGAGACAAAGTAGACCGACTCATGCCTACATCTACTACTATTAGTCCACTCATCGACCGCTATCCAGCATGCATCTAGAGTATTAAGTAAAAACAGAGTAATGCCTTAAGCAAGATGACATGATGTAGAGGGATAGGCTCATGCAATATGAAGAAAACCCCATCTTGTTATCCTCGATGGCAACAATACAATATGTTCCTTGCTGCCCTTACTGTCACCGGGAAAGGACACCGCAAGATTGAACCCAAAGCTAAGCACTTCTCCTATTGCAAGAAAGATCAATCTAGTAGGCCAAACCAAACTGATAATTCGAAGAGACTTGCAAAGATAACCAATCATACATAAAAGAATTCAGAGAAGATTCAAATATTATTCATAGATAGACTTGATCATAAACCCACAATTCATCGGTCTCAACAAACATACCGCAAAAAGAAGATTACATGAATAGATCTCCACAAGAGAGGGGGAGAACATTGTATTGAGATCCAAAAAGAGAGAAGAAGCCATCTAGCTAATAACTATGGACCCGTAGGTCTGAGGTAAACTACTCACACTTCATCGGAGAGGCTATGGTGTTGATGTAGAAGCCCTCCATGATCGATGCCCCCTCCGGCGGAGCTCCGGAACAGGCCCCAAGATGGGATCTCGTGGATACAGAAAGTTGCAGAGGTGGAATTAGGGTTTTGGCTCCGTGTCTGATCGTTTGGGGGTACGTGGGTATATATAGGAGGAAGAAGTACATCGGTGGAGCAACAGGGGGCCCACGAGGGTGGGGCGCGCTTGGTAGGGTATGGCGCGCCCCCTACCTCATGGCCTCCTGTTACGTGCCTTGGCGTAGGGTCCAAGTCTCCTGAGTTGTATTCGATGAGAAAATCACGTTCCCGAAGGTTTCATTCCGTTTGGACTCCGTTTGATATTCCTTTTCTTCGAAACCCTAAAATAGGCAAAAAAACAGCAATTCTGCGTTGGGCCTCCGGTTAATAGGTTAGTCCCAAAATAATATAAAAGTGGATAATAAAGCCCAATAATTTCCAAAATAGTAGATAATATAGCATGGAGCAATCAAAAATTATAGATACGTTGGAGACGTATCAGCCCCTAGGGCGGTTAAGCCGCATTGCGGGATGTGCCCTGATCGTGCCCCCGCCTATACCCATGGTATTTTCAGTGCATAATTATGTACGCGCGGCACGGATTTCATCGCTTGGCTGGGACTGAGACGGGGGCCGAATTGCTAGGCAAGCTCTGAACGTGCCAAGCGATCCTGTTGCAGTTTACTCCGGACTCGTTTGACGGTGTCTGGGGGCTATATCGCCGAATTGGTGGTTTGCCTTAAAAGGCTACTTTGTGCTTCTGCTGTGAGGGCCACAGTGTGCTCTTCCGTGCGGAGCGAGCGTTCTGTGTTTTCATTGACTGTTATGACCCCCCTAGGTCCTGGCATCTTGAGCTTGAGGTATGCGTAATGCGGTACCGCATTGAATTTTGCAAATGTGGTTCGCCCGAGCAGTGTGTGATAGCCGCTGCGGAATGGGACGATATTGAAGATTAACTCCTTGCTTCGGATGTTGTCCGGAGATCCGAAGATCACTTCCAGTGTGATTGAGCTCGTGCAATGGGCCTCTACACCTGGGATGACACCCTTAAAGGTGGTTTTGGTAGGTTTGATCCTTGAGGGATCTATACCCATTTTGCGCACTGTATCCTGATAGAGCAGGTTCAGGCTGCTGTCGCCGTCCATAAAGACTCGAGTGAGGTGGAATCCGTCGATGATGGGCTCTAGGACCAGTGCGGCAGATCCGCCATGACGGATACTGGTGGGGTGGTCCCTGCGATCAAAGGTGATCGGACAAGCGGACCATGGGTTGAACTTTGGGGCGACGGGCTCCATCGCATAGACGTCCCTTAGTGCATGCTTCCGTTCCCTCTTGGGAATGTGGGTTGTGTATATCATGTTCACCATCTTCACTTGTGGGGGGGAACCTCTTCTGTACTCCCGTGTTCAGTGGCCGGGGCTCCTCCTCGTCATCACTATGCAGCCCCTTGTCCTTGTTTTCGGCGTTTAACTTGCCGGCCTGCTTGAACACCCAGCATTCTCTGTTGGTGTGATTGGCTGGCTTATCGGGGATGTCTTGGATTTGACACGAGCGATCTAGTATGCGATCCAAACTGGACAGGCGCGGAGTACTTCTTTTGAATGGCTTTTTCCACTGACCGGATCTAGAGCCTCTGAATCCGGCATTGACTAACGTATCATTGGTGTTATCGTCGTTGTTGTGGCGCTTTTGTCTGTTACGACGTGGTTTGCCATTGGCATATTTGGTATCCGGAGTACCTGGATTCCTTGATGCGTTGTTGCTACGAGCCAGCCAGCTATCCTCACCCGCGCAAAAGCGGGTCATGAGCGTCGTGAGGGCTGACATAGACTTCGGCTTCTCCTGGCCGAGGTGCCGGGCAAGCCACTCGCCACGAATGTTATGCTTGAATGCCGCTAAGGCCTCTGCATCCGGACAGTCGACAATTTGGTTTCTTATAGTTAGGAACCGTGTCCAAAATTGTCTGGCCGATTCCCCTGGCTGGTGAGTTATATGGCTCAAGTCATCAGCATCCGGTGGTCGCACATAAGTGCCCTGGAAGTTGTCGAGGAATGTGTCTTCCAAATCCTCCCAACTGCCGACGAAGTCTGTTGGCAAGCTATTCAGCCAATGCCAAGCTGGTCCTTTGAGTTTTAGTGGGAGGTACTTGATGGCATGTAGATCATCACCGCGAGCCATGTGGATGTGAAGGAGGAAATCCTTAATCCATACAACGGGATCTGTTGTACCATCATACGATTTGATATTTACGGGTTTAAAACCCTTCGGGAATTCGTGATCCATAACTTCATCAGTGAAGCCTAGGGGGTGTGTGGCGCCTCTGTGCCGGGCTATATCCTGACGCAATTCATATGAGTCTTGTCTGCTGTATTCGGCCCGGTCGGATTTACTTTTAGTGTATCCAGCGCGACGGTCATCGTCCTGCGTTGGCGCGCGCCCCCGTGACCCATATATTGACCTTGCATGTTTTGCCCTGCTGTCCAATACGTCTCGCAGGTCCCGGGTGTTGCCCCGGGCCTTGGTATTTTTGATTGAGTGGCGGCGGGGTGCAGGCTGAACTTCAGGCTGAAACGCCTCTCTGGCTCGGCCATGCGGTCGCCGGTCAGCCGCATCGTACACTGGTGATGGAGGTTTCAATGCTTCCTCCTCGAGGTGAGGTAGCAACCTGCGCTTTGGGTAATTCTTAGAGGGGCGCTCTGTTGGAAATATGCCCTAGAGGCAATAATGAATTGGTTATTATTATATTTCCTTGTTCATGATAATCGTTTATTATCCATGCTAGAATTGTATTGATAGGAAACTCAGATACACGTGTGGATACATAGACAACACCATGTCCCTAGTAAGCCTCTAGTTGACTAGCTCGTTGATCAATAGATGGTAATGGTTTCCTCACCATGGACATTGGATGTCGTTGATAACGGGATCACATCATTAGGAGAATGATGTGATGGACAAGACCCAATCCTAAGCCTAGCACAAAGATCGTGTAGTTCGTATGCTAAAGCTTTTCTAATGTCAAGTATCATTTCCTTAGACCATGAGATTGTTCAACTCCCGGATACCGTAGGAGTGCTTTGGGTGAACTCCCACTTAGATAGACATCCCTCCAGTCATCTAAGTATAACATGATCTGAGTTAACTAGGCCGTGTCCGATCATCACGTGAGACGGACTAGTCAACGTCGGTGAACATCTTCATGTTGATCGTATCTTCTATACGACTCATGCTCGACCTTTCGGTCTTCTGTGTTCCGAGGCCATGTTTGTACATGCTAGGCTCGTCAAGTCAACCTAAGTGTTCTGCATGTGTAAATATGTCTTACACCCGTTGTATGTGAACGTTAGAATCTATCACACCCGATCATCACGTGGTGCTTCGAAACAACGAACTGTCGCAACGGTGCACAGTTAGGGGAACACTTTCTTGAAATTATTATGAGGGATCATCTTATTTACTACCGTCGTTCTAAGCAAACAAGATGAAAAACATGATAAACATCACATGCAATCAAATAATAATAGTGACATGATATGGCCAATATCACATAGCTCCTTTGATCTCCATCTTGGAGCTCCATGATCATCTTGTCACCGGCATGACACCATGATCTCCATCATCATGATCTCCATCATCGTGTCTCCATGAAGTTGCTCGCCAACTATTACTTCTACTACTATGGCTAACGCGTTTAGCAATAAAGTAAAGTAATTTACATGGCGTTTCTCAATGACACGTAGGTCATACAAAAAATAAAGACAACTCCTATGGCTCCTGCCGGTTGTCATACTCATCGACATGCAAGTCGTGATTCCTATTACAATAGCATGAACAGCTCATACATCACATATAGATCATTCATCATTCATCACAACTTTGGCCATATCATATCACAAAGCACTTGCTGCAAAAACAAGTTAGACGTCCTCTAATTGTTGTTGCAAGTTTTACGTGGCTGAAGTAGGGTTCTAGCAAGAACGTTTTCTTACCTACGTGAAAGCCACAACGTGATTTGTCAACTTCTATTTACCCTTCATAAGGACCCTTTTCATCGAATCCGCTCCAACTAAAGTGGGAGAGACAGACACCCGCCAGCCACCTTATGCAACTAGTGCATGTTTGTCGGTGGAACCGGTCTCAGTAAGCGTATGCGTAAGGTTGGTCTGGGCCTCTTCATCCCACAATACCATTGAAGCAAGATAAGACTAGTAGCGGCAAGAAAGTTCACAACATCAACGCCCACAACAAATTGTGTTCTACTCGTGCAAGAGAACTACGCATAGACCTAGCTCATGATGCCACTGTTGGGGATCGTTGCAGAAAACAAAAATTTTCCTACGTTTTCACCAAGATCCATCTAGGAGTTCATCTAGCAACGAGTGATTAGATGCATCTACGTACCTTGTAGATCACGAGTGGAAGCGTTCAAAGAACGGGGATGAGGGAGTCGTACTCGACATGATTCGAATCAACAAAGATCCTAGCACTGAACGGACGGCACCTCCACGTTCAACACACGTACGGAACAGCCACGTCTCCTCCTTCTTGATCCATCAAGGGGAAAGGAGAGGTTGAGGGAGATGGCTCCAGCAACAGCACGACGACGTGGTGGTGATGGAGCTGCAGTACTCCGGCAGGGCTTCGCTAAGCACTATGGAGGAGGAGGAGGTGTTGGAGAGGGAGAGGGAGGCACCAAAGGAAAGGTAAGAAGTCCTCCATCTCCCCCACTATATATAGGAGGGCCAAGGGGGGGCGCCGGCCCTAGGAGATCTAATCTCCTAGGGGGGTGCGGCCAAGGGGAGGAATCCCTCCTTCCCAAGGCACCTAGGAGGTGCCTTCCCCTCCTAAGACTCTTCCCTCCTTGAAACTCTAGGCGCATGGGCCTCTTGGGGCTGGTGCCCTTGTCCCATGTAGGCCAACGCGCACCCCCTACAGCCCATGTGGCCCCCCGGGGCAGGTGGCCCCACCCGGTGGACCCCCGGGACCCTTCCGGTGGTCTCGGTACAATACCGGTGACCCCGAAACTTGTCCCGATGCCCGAAATAGCACTTCCTATGTATAATTCTTTACCTCCGGACCATTCTGGAACTCCTCGTGACGTCCGGGATCTCATCCGGGACTCCGAACAACATTCAGGTTACTGCATATACATATCCCTACAACCCTAGCATCATCGAACCTTAAGTGTGTAGACCCTACGGGTTCGGGAGACATGTAGACATGACCGAGACGACTCTCCGGTCAATAACCAATAGCGGGATCTGGATACCCATGTTGGCTCCCACACGCTCCTCGATGATCTCATCGGATGAACCACGATGTCGAGGATTCAAGCAACCCCGTATACAATTCCCTTCGTCAATTGGTATGTTACTTACCCGAGATTCGATCGTCGGTATCCCAATACCTCATTCAATCTCGTTACCGGCAAGTCACTTTACTCATACCGTGATGCATGATCCCGTGACCAGACACTTTGTCACTTTGAGCTCATTATGATGATGCATTACTGAGTGGGCCCAGTGATACCTCTTCGTCATACGGAGTGACAAATCCCTGTCTTGATCCGTGTCAACCCAACATACACTTTCGGAGACACCCGTAGTATACCTTTATAGTCACCCAGTTACGTTGTGACGTTTGGCACACCCAAAGCACTCCTACGGTATCCGGGAGTTACACGATCTCATGGTCTAAGGAAAAGATACTTGACATTGGAAAACTCTAGCAAACGAACTATATGATCTTGTGCTATGTTTAGGACTGGGTCTTGTCCATCACATCATTCTCCTAATGATGTGATCTCGTTATCAATGACATCCAATGTCCATAGTCAGGAAACCATGACTATCTGTTGATCAACGAGCTAGTCAACTAGAGGCTTACTAGGGACATGTTGGTGTCTATTATTCACACATGTATTACGATTTCCGGATAACACAATTATAGCATGAATAAAGACAATTATCATGAACAAGGAAATATAATAATAATGCTTTTATTATTGCCTCTAGGGCATATTTCCAACAGTCTCCCACTTGCACTAGAGTCAATAATCTAGTTACATTGTGATGAATCGAACACCCATGGAATTCTGGTGCTGATCATGTTTTGCTCTAGGGAGAGGTTTAGTCAACGGATCTGCTACATTCAGGTCCGTGTGTACTTTACAAATATCTATGTCTCCATCTTGAACATTTTCACGAATGGAGTTGAAGCGACGCTTGATGTGCCTTGTCTTCTTGTGAAACCTGGGCTCCTTGGCAAGAGCAATAGCTCCAGTGTTGTCACAGAAGAGCTTGATCGGCCCCGACGCATTGGGTATGACTCCTAGGTCGGTGATGAACTCCTTCACCCAAATTGCTTCATGCGCTGCCTCCGAGGCTGCCATGTACTCCGCTTCACATGTAGATCCCGCCACGACGCTCTGCTTGCAACTGCACCAGCTTACTGCCCCACCATTCAAAATATACATGTATCCGGTTTGTGACTTAGAGTCATCCAGATATGTGTCGAAGCTAGCGTCGACGTAACCCTTTATGACGAGCTCTTCGTCACCTCCATAAATGAGAAACATTTCCTTAGTCCTTTTCAGGTACTTAGGATATTCTTGACCGCTGTCCAGTGTTCCTTGCCGGGATTACTTTGGTACCTTCCTACCAAACTTACGGCAAGGTTTACATCAGGTCTGGTACACAGCATGGCATACATAATAGAACCTATGGCTGAGGCATAGGGGATGACACTCATCTCTTCTATATCTTCTGCCGTGGTCGGACATTGAGCTGAGCTCAATTTCACACCTTGCAACACAGGCAAGAACCCCTTCTTAGACTGATCCATATTGAACTTCTTCAATATCTTATCAAGGTATGTGCTTTGTGAAAGACCTATGAGGCGTCTTGGTCTATCTCTATAGATTTTGATGCCTAATATATATGCAGCTTCTCCAAGGTCCTTCATTGAAAAACTCTTATTCAAGTAGGCCTTTATGCTGTCCAAGAGTTCTATATCATTTCCCATCAAAAGTATGTCATCTACATATAATATGAGAAATGCTACAGAGCTCCCACTCACTTTCTTGTAAACACAGGCTTCTCCATAAGTCTGTGTAAACCCAAACACTTTGATCATCTCATCAAAGCGAATGTTCCAACTCCGAGATGCTTGCACCAGCCCATAAATCGAGCGTTGGAGCTTGCACACCTTGTCAGCATTCTTAGGATCGACAAAACCTTCCGGCTGCATCATATACAATTCTTCCTTAAGGAAACCATTAAGGAATGTCGTTTTGACGTCCATCTGCCATATTTCATAATCATAGAATGCGGCTATCGCTAACATGATTCGGACGGACTTCAGCTTCGCTACCGGTGAGAAAGTCTCATCGTAGTCAACCCCTTGAACTTGTCGATAACCCTTAGCGACAAGTCGAGCTTTATAGATGGTCACATTACCATCCGCGTCTGTCTTCTTCTTAAAGATCCATTTATTTTCTATGGCTCGCCGCTCAACGGGCAAGTCAGTCAAAGTCCATACTTCGTTTTCATACATGGATCCTATCTCGGATTTCATGGCTTCTAGCCATTTGTCGGAATCCGGGCCCGCCATCGCTTCTTCATAGTTCGAAGGTTCACCGTTGTCTAACGACATGATTTCCAAGACAGGGTTGTCGTACCACTCTGGTGCGGAACGTGTCCTTGTGGACCTTCGAATTTCAGTAGGAGCTTGATCAGAAGTATCTTGATCATCATCATTAACTTCCTCTCTAGTCGGTGCAGGCACCTCAGGAACATTTTCTTGAGTTGCGCCATTTTCCGGTTCAAGAGGTAATACTTCATCAAGTTCTACTTTCCTCCCACTTACTTCTTTCGAGAGAAACTCTTTCTCTAGAAAGGATCCATTCTTGGCAACAAAGATCTTGCCTTCGGATCTGAGGTAGAAGGTATACCCAATAGTTTCTTTAGGGTATCCTATGAAGACGCATTTTTCCGACTTGGGTTCGAGCTTTTCAGGTTGAAGTTTCTTGACATAAGCATCGCATCCCCAAACTTTTAGAAACGACAGCTTAGGTTTCTTCCCAAACCATAATTCATACGGTGTCGTCTCAACGGATTTCGACGGAGCCCTATTTAAAGTGAATGCGGCAGTCTCTAAAGCATAACCCCAAAAAGATAGCGGTAAATCGGTAAGAGACATCATAGATCGCACCATATCTAATAGAGTGCGATTGCGATGTTCGGACACACCATTACGCTGAGGTGTTCCAGGCGGCGTGAGCTGTGAAACTATTCCACATTTTCTTAAGTGTGTGCCAAACTCGTGACTCAAGTATTCTCCTCCACGATCTGATCGCAGGAACTTGATTTTCCTGTCACGTTGATTCTCAACCTCACTCTGAAATTCCTTGAACTTTTCAAAGGTCTCAGACTTGTGTTTCATTAAGTAGACATACCCATATCTACTCAAGTCATCAGTGAGGGTGAGAACATAATGATAGCCACCGCGAGCCTCAACACTCATTGGACCGCATACATCAGTATGTATGATTTCTAGTAAGTTGGTTGCTCGCTCCATTGTTCCTGGGAACGGAGTCTTGGTCATTTTACCCATGAGGCATGGTTCGCACGTGTCAAATGATTGGTAATCAAGAGACTCTAAAAGTCCATCAGCATGGAGCTTCTTCATGCGTTTGACACCTATGTGACCAAGGCGGCAGCGCCACAAGTATGTGGGACTATCATTATCAATCTTATATCTTTTGGTACTCACACTATGAATATGTGTAGCATTACGCTCGAGATTCATTAAGAATAAACCATTTACCATCGGAGCATGACCATAAAACATATCTCTCATATAAATAGAACAACCATTATTCTCGGATTTAAATGAGTAGCCATCTCGTATTAAACGAGATCCTGATGCAATGTTCATGCTCAAACTTGGCACTAAATAATAATTATTGAGGTTCAAAACTAATCCCGTAGGTAAATGTAGAGGTAGCGTGCCGACGGCGATCACATCGACCTTGGAACCATTCTCGACGCGCATCGTCACCTCGTCCTTCGCCAGTCTCCGCTTATTCCGCAGCTCCTGCTTTGAGTTAGAAATGTGAGCAACTGCACCGGTATCAAATACCCAGGAGCTACTACGAGTACTGGTAAGGTACACATCAATTACATGTATATCACATATACCTTTTGTTTTGCCGGCCTTCTTGTCCGCTAAGTATTTGGGGCAGTTCCTCTTCCAGTGACCACTTTCCTTACAATAAAAGCACTGAGTCTCGGGCTTTGGTCCATTCTTTGGCTTCTTCCCGGTAGCTTGCTTGCCGGGCGCGGCAACTCCCTTGCTGTCTTTCTTGAAGGTTTTCTTACCCTTGCCTTTCTTGAACTTAGTGGTTTTATTCACCATCAACACTTGATGTTCCTTTTTGACTTCTACCTCTGTTGATTTTAGCATTGCAAATACTTCAGGAATGGTATTTTCCATCCCCTGCATATTGAAGTTCATCACAAAGCTCTTGTAGCTCGGTGGAAGCGACTGGAGGATTCTGTCAATGACCGCGTCATCCGGGAGATTAACTCCCAGCTGAGTCAAGCGGTTATGTAACCCAGACATTGTGAGTATGTGCTCACTGACAGAACTATTTTCCTCCATCTTATAGCTGAAGAATTTGTCGGAGACTTCATATCTCTCGACCCGGGCATGAGCTTGGAAAACCATTTTCAGCTCTTCGAACATCTCATATGCTCCGTGTCTCTCAAAACGCTTTTGGAGCCCCGGCTCTAAGCTGTAAAGCATGCCGCACTGAATGAGGGAGTAGTCATCGGTACGTGCCTGTCAAGCGTTCATAACGTCTTGTTCTGCAGGGAGAACAGGTGCATCACCTAGCGGTTCTTGTAGGACATAATCTTTCTTGGCAGCTATGAGGATGATCCTCAGGTTCCGGACCCAGTCCGTGTAGTTGCTGCCATCGTCTTTCAGCTTGGTTTTCTCTAGGAACGCGTTGAAGTTGAGGACTACGTTGGCCATTTGATCTACAAGATATATTGTAAAGATTTTAGACTAAGTTCATAATAATTAAGTTCATCTAATCAAATTATTCAATGAACTCCCACTTAGATAGACATCCCTCCAGTCATCTAAGTATAACATGATCCGAGTTAACTAGGCCGTGTCCGATCATCACGTGAGACGGACTAGTCAACGTCGGTGAACATCTTCATGTTGATCGTATCTTCTATACGACTCATGCTCAACCTTTCGGTCTTCTGTGTTCCGAGGCCATGTCTGTACATGCTAGGCTCATCAAGTCAACCTAAGTGTTCTGCATGTGTAAATCTGTCTTACACCCGATCATCACGTGGTGCTTCGAAACAATGAACTGTCGCAACGGTGCACAGTTAGGGGGAACACTTTCTTGAAATTATTATGAGGGATCATCTTATTTACTACCGTCGTTCTAAGCAAACAAGATGAAAAACATGATAAACATCACATGTAATCAAATAATAATAGTGACATGATATGACCAATATCACATAGCTCCTTTGATCTCCATCTTGGAGCTCCATGATCATCTTGTCACCGGCATGACACCATGATCTCCATCATCATGATCTCCATCATCGTGTCTCCATGAAGTTGCTCGCCAACTATTACTTCTACTACTATGGCTAACACGTTTAGCAATAAAGTAAAGTAATTTACATGGCGTTTCTCAATGACACGCAGGTCATACAAAAAATAAAGACAACTCCTATGGCTCCTGCCGGTTGTCATACTCATCGACATGCAAGTCGTGATTCCTATTAAAATAGCATGAACAGCTCATACATCACATATAGATCATTCATCATTCATCACAACTTTGGCCATATCATATCACAAAGCACTTGCTGCAAAAACAAGTTAGACGTCCTCTAATTGTTGTTGCAAGTTTTACGTGGCTGAAGTAGGGTTCTAGCAAGAACGTTTTCTTACCTACGTGAAAACCACAACGTGATTTGTCAACTTCTATTTACCCTTCATAAGGACCCTTTTCATCGAATCCGCTCCAACTAAAGTGGGAGAGACAGACACCCGCCAGCCACCTTATGCAACTAGTGCATGTTTGTCGATGGAACCGGTCTCACGTAAGCGTACGTGTAAGGTTGGTCCGGGTCGCTTCATCCCACAATAACGTTGAAGCAAGATAAGACTAGTAGCGGCAAGAAAGTTGACAACATCAACGCCCACAACAAATTGTGTTCTACTCGTGCAAGAGAACTACGCATAGACCTAGCTCATGATGCCACTGTTGGGGATCGTTGCAGAAAACAAAAATTTTCCTACGATTTCACCAAGATCCATCTAGGAGTTCATCTAGCAACGAGTGATTAGATGCATCTACGTACCTTGTAGATCGCGAGCGGAAGCGTTCAAAGAACGGGGATGAGGGAGTCGTACTCGACGTGATTCGAATCAACGAAGATCCTAGCACCGAACGGACGGCACCTCCGCGTTCAACACACATACGGAACAGCCACGTCTCCTCCTTCTTGATCCAGCAAGGGGAAAGGAGAGGTTGAGGGAGATGGCTCCAGCAGCAGCACGACGGCGTGGTGGTGATGGAGCTGCAGTACTCCGGCAGGGCTTCGCTAAGCACTATGGAGGAGGAGGAGGTGTTGGAGAGGGAGAGGGAGGCACCAAAGGAAAGGTAAGAAGTCCTCCATCTCCCCCACTATATATAGGAGGGCCAAGGGGGGGCGCCGGCCCTAGGAGATCTAATCTCCTAGGGGGGTGCGGCCAAGGGGAGGAATCCCTCCTCCCCAAGGCACCTAGGAGGTGCCTTCCCCTCCTAGGACTCTTCCCTCCTTGAAACCCTAGGCGCATGGGCCTCTTGGGGCTGGTGCCCTTGGCCCATGTAGGCCAAGGCGCACCCCCTACAGCCCATGTGGCCCCCGGGCAGGTGGCCCCACCCGGTGGACTCCCGGGACCCTTCCGGTGGTCCCGGTACAATACCGGTGACCCCAAAACTTGTCCTGATGCCCGAAATAGCACTTCCTATATATAATTCTTTACCTCCGGACCATTCTGGAACTCCTCGTGATGTCCGGGATCTCATCCGGGACTCCGAACAACATTCAGGTTACTGCATATACATATCCCTACAACCCTAGCGTCACCGAACCTTAAGTGTGTAGACCCTACGGGTTCGGGAGACATGTAGACATGACCGAGACGACTCTCCGGTCAATAACCAACAGCGGGATCTGGATACCCATGTTGGCTCCCACACGCTCCTCGATGATCTCATCGGATGAACCATGATGTCGAGGATTCAAGCAACCCCGTATACAATTCCCTTCGTCAATCGGTATGTTACTTGCCCGAGATTCGATCGTCGGTATCCCAATACCTCGTTCAATCTCGTTACCGGCAAGTCACTTTACTCGTACCGTGATGCATGATCCCGTGACCAGACACTTGGTCACTTTGAGCTCATTAAGATGATGCATTACTGAGTGGGCCCAGTAATACCTCTCCGTCATACGGAGTGACAAATCCCTGTCTTGATCCGTGTCAACCCAACATACACTTTCGGAGACACCCGTAGTATACCTTTATAGTCACCCAGTTACGTTGTGACGTTTGGCACACCCAAAGCACTCCTACGGTATCCGGGAGTTACACGATCTCATGGTCTAAGGAAAAGATACTTGACATTGGAAAACTCTAGCAAACAAACTATACGATCTTGTGCTATGATTAGGATTGGGTCTTGTCCATCACATCATTCTCCTAATGATGTGATCTCGTTATCAATGACATCCAATGTCCATAGTCAGGAAACCATGACTATCTGTTGATCAACGAGCTAGTCAACTAGAGGCTTACTAGGGACATGTTGGTGTCTATTATTCACACATGTATTACGATTTCCGGATAACACAATTATAGCATGAATAAAGACAATTATCATGAACAAGGAAATATAATAATAATGCTTTTATTATTGCCTCCAGGGCATATTTCCAACAGTGGGAACCCTAGGTGGGGGCGCAGCCCTCCCTCTCCCCCTATATATAGTGGAGGCAAAGGGGCAGCCCAACACGCGATTCAATCTCCCTGTTGGCGTAGCCCTACCCCTCTCCCTCCTCGTCTCTCGTAGTCCTTGGCGAAGCCCTGCTGGAGTCCCGCGCTCCTCCACCACCACCACATCGTCGTGCTGCTGTTGGATGGAGTCTTCCCCAACCTCTCCTTCTCCCCTTGCTGGATCAAGGCGTAGGAGACGTCACTGGGCTGTACGTGTGTTGAACGCGGAGGTGCCGTCCGTTCGGCACTAGGATCATCGGTGATTTGGATCACGACGAGTACGACTCCATCAACCCCGTTCACTTGAACGCTTCCCTTTGCGATCTACAAGGGTATGTAGATGCACTCTCCTTCCCTCGTTGCTAGATTACTCCATAGATTGATCTTGGTGATGCGTAGAAAATTTTGAATTTCCGCTACGTTCCCCAACAGTGGCATCATGAGCTAGGTCTATGTGTAGTTTCTATGCACAAGTAGAACACAAAGCAGTTGTGGGCGTCGATTTTGTCAATTTACTTACCGTTACTAGTCTTATCTTGATTCGGCGGCATCGTGGGATGAAGCGGCCCGGACGGACCTTACACGTACTCTAACGTGAGACTGGTTCCACCGACTGACATGCACTAGTTGCATAAGGTGGCTAGCGGGTGTCTGTCTCTCCCACTTTAGTCGGATCGGATTCGATGAAAAGGGTCCTTATGAAGGGTAATAGAAATTGGCATATCACGTTGTGGTTTTCGCGTAGGTAAGAAACGTTCTTGCTAGAAACCTATAGCAGCCACGTAAAAACTTGCAACAACAATTAGAGGGCGTCTAACTTGTTTTTGCAGCATATGCCTTGTGATGTGATATGGCCAAAAGGATGTGATGAATGATATATGTGATGTATGAGATTGATCATGTTCTTGTAATAGGAATCACGACTTGCATGTCGATGAGTATGACAACCGGCAGGAGCCATAGGAGTTGTCTTAATTTATTTATGACCTGTGTGTCAACATAAACGTCATGTAATTACTTTACTTTATTGCTAAAGCGTTAGCCATAGTAGTAGAAGTAATAGATGACGAGACAACTTCAAGAAGACACGATGATGGAGATCATGGTGTCATGCCGGTGACAACGATGATCATGGAGCCCCGAAGATGGAGATCAAAAGGAGCAAAATGATATTGGCCATATCATGTCACTATTTGATTGCATGTGATGTTGATCATGCTTTACATCTTATTTGCTTAGAACGACGGTAGCTTAAATAAGATGATCCCTCGTAATAATTTCAAGAAAGTGTTCCCCCTAACTGTGCACCGTTGCGAAGGTTTGTTGTTTCGAAGCACCACGTGATGATCGGGTGTGATAGATTCTAATGTTCGAATACAACGGGTGTAAGCCAGATTTACAGACGCAATACACTTAGGTTGACTTGACGAGCCTAGCATGTACAGACATGGCCTCGGAACGCGGAAGACCGAAAGGTCGAGCATGAGTCGTATAGAAGATACGATCAACATGAAGATGTTCACTGATATTGACTAGTCCGTCTCACGTGATGATCGGACACGGCCTAGTTGACTCGGATCATGTTTCACTTAGATGACTAGAGGGATGTCTATCTGAGTGGGAGTTCATTAAATAATTTGATTAGATGAACTCAATTATCATGAACATAGTCTAAATTGTCTTTGCAAATATGTTGTAGATAAATAGCTCACGTTGTAGCTCCCTGTTTCAATACGTTCCTAGAGAAAGATTAAGTTGAAAGATATTGTAAGCAATGATGCGGACTAGGTCCGTAGTCCAAGGAGTGTCCTCACTGCTACACAGAAGGCTTACGTCTTTGATGCACCGCTTGATGTGCAAACCCCTACAACATCGTCTGTGGATGTTGTGAACACCTGACAGACACATCCAGATGACTACTTGATAGTTTAGTGCACCATACTTTACGGCTTAGAATCGGGATTCCAATGACGTTTTAAACGCCATAGAACATATGAGATGTTCCAAGAGATGAAATTGGGATTTCAGGCTCATGCCCGTGTTGAGAGGTGTGAGACCTCTGACAAGTTCTTTTGCCAACAAGATGGAGGAGAATAGCTCAGCTAGTGAGCATGTGCTTAGAATGTCTGGGTGCTACAATCACTTAAATCAAGTGGGAGTTAAACTTCCAGATAAGATAGTGATTGACAGAGTTCTCTAGCCACTATCACTAAGCTACTAGATCTTCGTGATGAACTATGACATGCGAGGGATGGAGTTGATCCCGGAGCTGTTCGCGGTGCTTAAGACCGCAAAAGGTAGAAATCAAAGAAGGAGCATCAAGTGTTGATGGTTTAACAAGACCACTGGTTTCAAGAAGGGCAAGGGCTAGAAGGGAAACTTCATGGATGGCAAACCAGTTGCCGCTCCAGTGAAGGAACCCAAGGTTGAACCCAAACCCGAGACTAAGTGCTTCTATTGTAAGGGGAACGGTCACTTGTAGCGGAATTACCCCAAATGCATGGTAGATAAGAAGGCTGGAAACTTCAACAAAGTATATATGTGTTATTAATGTGTACCTCGCTAGTACTCCTGGTAGCACCTGGGTATTGGATACTGGTTCAGTTGCTATTACTGGTGACTTGAAGCAAAAGCTACGAACTAAACGGAGACTTGCTAAGGGCGAGGTGACGATGTGTGTTGGAAGTGTCTCCAAAGTTGATGAGATCACCATCGCACGCTCCATCTGCCTTCGGGATTAGTATTGAACCTAGATAAATGTTATCAGGTGTCTACGTTGAGCATGAATATGATTAGATCATGTTCATTGCAATACGATCATTCATTTAAGTTAGAGAATAATGGTTATTCCGTTTACATGAATGATACCTTTCATGGTCATGCACCCTATGTGAATGGTTCATTGAATCTCGGTCGTGGTAATACACATGTTCACGCCAAAAGATGTAGAGTTAATAATGATAGTACCACTTTCTCGTGGCACTGCCGCTTAGGTCATATTGGCGTAAGATGCATGAAGAAACTCCATGTCGATGGATGTTTGGAGTCACTTGATTTTGAATCGCTTGACACATGCGAGCCATGCCTCATGGGCAGGATGACTAAGACCCCGCTTTCAGGTACAATGAAACGGGCAAGTGACTTGTTGGAAATCATACATGCTGATGCGTGTGATCCAATGAGAATTGAAGCGTGCGGTGGATATCGCTATTTTCTCATCTTCACTGACGATTTGAGTAGATATAGGTATATTTACTTAATGAAGCACAAGTCTGAAACGTTTGAAAAGTTCAAGCGATTTCAGAGTGAAGTTAAGAATCATCATAACAAGAAGATCAAATTCCTACGATCTGATCAATGAGAATTTCTGAGTTATGAGTTTGGCAAACACTTAAGACATTGTGGAATTGTTTCACAGTTGAAGCCACCTGGAACACCACTGGGTTATGGTGTGTCCGGACGTCGTAATCGAACCTTATGAGATATGGTGCGATCTATGATGTCTCTTATCAATCTACCGTTTTCATTTTGAGGTTATGCGTTAGAGACAGCTGCATTCACTTTAGATAGGACACCATCTAAGTCCGTTGAGACGGCGTCGTATGAACATTGGTTTGGCAAGAAACCAAAGTTGTCGTTTCTTAATGTTTGGGGCTGCGATGCTTAAGGCTTCAGCCAGAGAAGCTCGAACCCAAAGCGGACAAACACATCTTCATAGGATACCCAAAGGTGACAGTAGGGTATACCTTCTATCTCAGATCCGAGGGCAAATTGTTTGTCGCTAAGAACGGGTCCTTTCTCGAGAAGGAGTTTCTCTCGAAAGAATTGAGTGGGAGGAAGATAGAACTTGATGAGCTTGTCGAACCTTTACTTCAACCAGAGAGTGATGCAACACAGAAAGATATTTTCTGTGGCGCCTACATCTGTTGAATAGGAAGTTAATGATAGTGATCATGAAGCTTCGGATCAAGTTGCTATCGAACCTTGTAGGTCGACAAGGATATGTACTACTCCTAAGTGGTACGGTAATCCTATCTTAGATATCATGTTGTTAGACAACAATGAACCTACGAGTTATGGAGAAGCGATGGTGGGCCCGTATTCCGACAAATGGTTAGAAGCCATGAAATCCGAGATAGGATCCATATATCAGAACAAAGTATGGACTTTGGTGGACTTGCCCGATGATCGGCAAGCCATTGAGATAAATGGATCTTTAAGAATAAGATGGATGTGGGCGGTAATGTTACCATCTATGAAGCTCGACTTGTGGGAAAGAGTCTTTTCACAAGTTCAAGGATTTGACTATGATGAGAATTTCTCACCCGTAGCGATGCTTAAGTCCGTCGGAATCATGATAGCATTAGCTATATTTTTCGTTTATGAAATCTTACAGATGGATGTCAAAACAAGTTTTCTTACCAGTTTTCGTAAGAAAAGTTGTATGTGATACAATCAAAGGTTTTGTCGATCCTAAGGATGCTAAAAGGTATGCTGGCTCAGCAATCCTTCTATGGACTAGAGCAAGCATCTCGGAATCGGAATATATGTTTTGATGGAGTGATCAAAGCTTTTAGGTTTATACAATGTTTGCTAGAAACTTGTATTTACAAGAAAGTGAGTGGGAGCACTACAACATTTCTGATAAGTATATGTGGATGACATATTGTTGATCCGAAATAATGTAGAATTTCTGGAAAGCATAAACGGTTGTTTGAAGAGTGATTTTCAAAGGAAGACCTGGATAAAACTGCTTACATATTGGGCATCAAGATCTATAGAGATAGATCAAGACGCCTGATGATACTTTCAAAGAACGCACACCTTGACATGTTTTTGAAGGAGTTCAAAATAGATCAGTCAAAGAAGGGGTTCTTACCTGAGTTGTAAGGTGTGAAGTTGAGTAAGACTCAAAGCTTGACCACGGCAGAAGAAAGAGGAAGGACGAAGGTCGTCCCCTATGCTTTTGTCATAGGCTCTATACGGTATGCCATGCTGAAGTACCGCACCTGATGTGTGCCTTGCCACATGTCTGGCAGGAGGGTACAAAGGTGATCTAGGAGTAGATCACCAGATAGCGGTCAAAATTATCCTTAGAGGAATAAGGAAATGTTTCTCGGTTATGGAGGTGATAAAGAGTTCGACGTAAAGAGTTACGTCGATGCAAGCTTAACACCTATCCGGATAGCTCTGAGTAGAGATACCGGATACGTATAATGGAGCAACAATTTGGAATAGCTCCAAGTGGAACGTGGCAGCAGCATCTACGATATAAAGTTTTGCGAAATACATAGGGATCTGAATATGGCAAGACCCGTTGACTACAACCTCTCTCACAAGCATAACATGATCAAACCCAGAACTCTTTGAGTGTTTATCACATAGTGATGTGAACTAGATCATTGAGTCTAGTAGACTCTTGGATGTTGGTCACATGGCGATGTGACCTGTGAGTGTTAATCACATGGTGATGTGAACTAGATTATTGACTCTAGTGCAAGTGGGAGACTGTTGGAAATATGCCCTAGAGGCAATAATAAATTGGTTATTATTATATTTCCTTGTTCATGATAATCGTTTATTATCCATGCTAGAATTGTATTGATAGGAAACTCAGATACATGTGTGGATACATAGACAACACCATGTCCCTAGTAAGCCTCTAGTTGACTAGCTCGTTGATCAATAGATGGTTACGGTTTCCTGACCATGGACATTGGATGTCGTTGATAACGGGATCACATCATTAGGAGAATGATGTGATGGACAAGACCCAATCCTAAGCCTAGCACAAAGATCGTGTAGTTCGTATGCTAAAGCTTTTCTAATGTCAAGTATCATTTCCTTAGACCATGAGATTGTGCAACTCCCGGATACCGTAGGAGTGCTTTGGGTGTGCCAAACGTCACAACGTAACTGGGTGGCTATAAAGGTACACTACAGGTATCTCCGAAAGTGTCTGTTGGGTTGGCACGAATCGAGACTGGGATTTGTCACTCCGTGTAAACGGAGAGGTATCTCTGGGCCCACTCGGTAGGACATCATCATAATGTGCACAATGTGACCAAGGAGTTGATCACGGGATGATGTGTTACGGAACGAGTAAAGAGACTTGCCAGTAACGAGATTGAACAAGGTATCGGGATACCGACGATCGAATCTCGGGCAAGTATCGTACCGCTAGACAAAGGGAATTGTATACGGGATTGATTAAGTCCTTGACATCGTGGTTCATCCGATGAGATCATCGTGGAACATGTGGGAGCCAACATGGGTATCCAGATCCCGCTGTTGGTTATTGACCGGAGAGTTGTCTCGGCCATGTCTGCATGACTCCCGAACCCGTAGGGTCTACACACTTAAGGTTCGATGACGCTAGGGTTATAGGGAAAGTATGTATGCGGTTACCGAATGTTGTTCGGAGTCCCGGATGAGATCCCGGACGTCACGAGGAGTTCCGGAATGGTCCGGAGGTAAAGATTGATATATAGGAAGTATGGTTTTGGCCACCGGAATTGTTCCGGGCATCACCGGTAGTGTACCGGGACCACCGGAGGGGTCCGGGGGTCCACCAGGTGGGCCACCAGCCCCGGAGGCCTACATGGGCCAATAATGGGAAGGGACCAGCCCCTAGGTGGGCTGGGGCGCCTCCCACCAAGGCCCAAGGCGCCTCCAAGAGGGGAAGAGGGCAAACCCTAGGGCAGATGGGCCCTAAGGCCCACCCTAGGTGCGCCTCCCCCTCTCCCCCTTGTGGCCGCCACCCTAGATGGGATCTAGGACTGCCGCACCCCTTGGGGTGGGAACCCTAGGTGGGGGCGCAGCCCTCCCTCTCCCCCTATATATAGTGGAGGCAAAGGGGCAGCCCAACACGCGATTCAATCTCCCTGTTGGCGCAGCCCTACCCCTCTCCCTCCTCGTCTCTCGTAGTGCTTGGCGAAGCCCTGCTGGAGTCCCGCGCTCCTCCACCACCACCACGCCGTCGTGCTGCTGCTGGATGGAGTCTTCCCCAACCTTTCCTTCTCCCCTTGCTGGATCAAGGCGTAGGAGACGTCACCGGGCTGTACGTGTGTTGAACGCAGAGGTGCCGTCCGTTCGGCACTAGGATCATCGGTGATTTGGATCACGACGAGTACGACTCCATCAACCCCGTTCACTTGAACGCTTCCGCTTTGCGATATACAAGGGTATGTAGATGCACTCTCCTTCCCTCATTGCTAGATTACTCCATAGATTGATCTTGGTGATGCGTAGAAAATTTTGAATTTCTGCTACGTTCCCCAACGCGCTCGAGTTCATATTCCTCGGCCGCAAGGACTTCGGTCCATCTATCTGCTAGCAAGTCTTGATCAGCTTGAAGCTGTTGTTGCTTTTTCTTCAGGGTATTTGCTGTGGCCATAAGTCAGCGCTTGAAGTGCATGATAAATTCTTCGTCGCCGAGGCTCACCTCATCTTCGGAGAGAGGCATGTACTTGTCCTCCTCCGATTTTTTGTCTGCTTCCTGCTCTGGAGGGCTAGCTTGTTCACCCTCCCGCTCTACATCGTGCCGGAGGGGATTATGGTTATCTTCGGCACTATCCAGAGTGTTGTTGTCTCTTGTGCAGATATCACTACTTTTGCTGTGGCGGGACTTAGAGCGGCGCCGCTGACGTCGGCGCTTGGGTTGCTTCTTGGAGGGGTCATCCTCCGTTGTCTCGTCGCCATTGCCTTTTTTGGGAGTGTCCACCATGTATATATCATATGATGAGGTGGCAGTCCGGCGCCCTGTGGGCGGTGGTTCCTGTTCGTCTCCCGCATCGTCGTCCATACCGTCGATGTCTTCGGAGTCGAAGTCGAGCATGTCGGTTAAATCGTCAACAGTGGCTATTAAGTGGGTGGTGGGTGGGAAACGAATTTCTTCGTCGTCTGCATCCCATTCTAGCCGGACATAGTTCGGCCAAGGTTCTCCTGACAATGAGAGAGACCTTAATGAATTTAGCAAATCGCCGAAAGGCGAGTGCTGAAAGATATCCGCGGAGGTGAACTCCATTTGATCGACGCCTAGTCGGATTCGATAGACACGGATGCAGGCGGCTCAGAGTCCGTGGCTGGAGACGAATCCGATGGTTCGGCGACACGGCTCTCGTAAGGGGTGAAGTCAGTATCCGGCTCCATCGCCACTGAGAGTGCGGCCTCTGTGGCGGGGTCTATCCCTCCGTCCTCGGATGGCGCAGTTTGCTCTAGATTGAAGGCCGAGTAGTTTTAGGTGTGATCTCCCGAACACTATCCGACGCAGAGCTAAATCATGCTCGTCGTGATCATGTGGCGCACCTGACATGGGCTCGAATCCGTCAAAGATCAAGTCTCCATGGATGTCGGCAGTGTAGTTTAAGTTTCCGAACCTGACCTGATGGCCAGGGGCGTAGCTCTCGATCTGCTCTAGATGGCCAAACGAATTGGCCCACAGTGCGAAGCCGCCGAATACGAAGATCTGTCCGAGGAGGAAAACCTCACCTTGGACCGCATCGTTACGGTTGATCAAAGGGGCCATCGAGCCTTATGGTGATGGCATAGTGGAACTCTCAATGAAAGCACCAATGTCGGTGTCAAAACCGGCGGATCTCGGGTAGGGGGTCCCGAACTGTGCGTCTAAGGCGGATGGTAACAGGAGGCAGGGGACACGATGTTTACCCAGGTTCGGGCCCTCTTGATGGAGGTAATACCCTACGTCCTGCTTGATTGTTCTTGATGATATGAGTATTACAAGAGTTGATCTACCATGAGATCGTAGAGGCTAAACCCTAGAAGCTAGCCTATGGTATGATTGTCTGTTGTCCTACGGACTAAACCCTCCGGTTTATATATCCGTATTGCCAAGCTTGCCTTTCACGCCAAGGAAAGTCCCATCCGGACACGGGACGAAGTCTTCAATCTTGTATCTTCATAGTCCAACAGTCCGGCTAAAGGATATAGTCTGGCTGTCCGGAGATCCCCTAATCCAAGATTCCCTCACTTTGAGTTTTATTTATGTTCTTTACTTCCAAGCTTCTATTATTCTCGCTGCCACAAACTTATCATATTCACTGTTCTGGTTCATTTGCCTCTTGGGACATTAAGAACTCCTTCAAAATCACAAGTAGTTACTTCACATAAGACCCGCGACAACTTGTGTGTGACGAAAACGTTACTTATAAATACTCTCCTCTGCTCTTCGTTGGGACGATTGCTATTTAGGATAATTGCACAAAGGTGCTACGCTACCTTGTGTGTCTTGCAGGCCATCAGAGTCACCCGACGTACCTCGCGAAGGTTCGATGGACACGGGCCTCGCCTACCCGGCTTCTCCTCGCTGTGGAGCCTGACCGGCCAGGGTTTTTTTCGGAACACTTGACCACTCTTTGGAGGCCAAGAGTGTGTTATGTGTGAGTGTGGCTTGCACATGCTCTATGATCGCGCTCTTCCTCTGGATTGCCTAATCAGCTTGGTTGGTTCCCATTTGCTAGGATCTGTCCGGGCGAGTGTCGAGTGCACACCTAACAAGGACTCTTGTAGATGCTCTGGTTGAGTCGGCCGGTTTTGACTTCCCAACGTCATTCCAGGTGGGAGCCTCATACAGGCAAGGACAATGGCATACCACTCAATCATGCACTGAAAAGCGTCTGTGTGTGGGCCATTAGTTTCAGCGCTCTCTTCGTACTATTGTGCCTACCCAATTGCACTCTGGCCCGACGTTTCAGGTTTGGGATGCAATTGCCTGAGGTCGTCACCTGCCTAGTACGGGCATGTAGGGGCTTCGCCCACCCGGACTTGTCGTCGTGGGGCCTAGCCTGATGGCGTGTTTTGGAATACTAGTATGTTTTGTTTTCCTATATCTTATCTTTACCTCTTTATCTTTATCTTTATCTTCACCTACTAATAAATCACCGATCGCTTCTGGCCGTACGTCGCTGCCCTTTTTGCAAAAAAGTCCCTCGGTTTATCAGAAATTAACCCGCAGTCCCTTTGTAATTTGATCTGGGAAAACGCTTCGTTTTTGAAAAAAAACCCTCTAATCCACCAGACCACTCCGCCGCTCCCTCCTGCCCTCGCTTCCCTCGCAGCCGCAAGCCGCCTCGTCGGCGACCCCGCACCTCCGCGACGCCCCACCGCCAGTGACCTTCCCTGCCGGGCCTCCGGTCGCTCCGCCGCCTCGCCCCTCTCCCTTCTCCTCCTTCTTCTCGATCTCCTCTCACCTCTCTCCCTCTTTCTTGCTGGACAGGGACCTCCATGGCGCCGCCGGCCCTCATTCTCGCCAGATTCGGCCGCCTCCACGCCAAATCCGCCGGAAATGGATCCGTCCCGGCCAGATCCGCCCGGATCCGACCGGGCCCCGCCGTCGTCGCCACCAGAGCGCCACCCCGCTCAACCTACAGCGCCACCTTCCACTGGCAGGCCTTGGAGAACCTCATCTCTCTGATTTTCTCTCAATTTTTGCAGGATGGGCAAGAACCAGATACAGTAATTACATCTAAAGGGATGGATTTAGAGGAAGATGCAGCAAGGTAGAGGTAGTAATCTCAAAAAAATTCTGAAATGCATTAGCGTGAACAGGTGTTCTCCTACTGTCAGGTCGTATGGATTCTTTTTATCAATTTTGTGGGTATGTGAGTTGGTAAGCCAAGTGTGGCTGCTGCCCACCGATTCCTTCCTACTCCAATTTTTCTCACAAAATGCATTTTGTGGTATGATGCGACTACAACTAAAGGTAAAACATTTAAGGATCTGGATATTTGAGCAGAGACCTATTACGTGTTGCAGCTAGCTCGAACTACATTTATAATGCACAACTCAAAGGACTGACGCTATTGGTAAGATAAGGTCACATGAGTCCCAATTAAATGGGAAGCAAAGGGTGAAAAATGGGGCCCTAAAATCACTATTTATTCTATCCTCTGTGTCTTAGCAAACCAGTTCATGTGGAGACGAACATGTTTCCTCTGTGAAAAATCAATACATTATTATTGTTACTTATCATTGCCTTGGACATAAAATTCAAACATGAGGACTTGGTTTCTTTCTTTTCTACAGTATCCAGATGCATGCTTTGTCCGTTGCTTTTTAGTTAAATGTTATTTTGTTCAGACTATTTTCATCACTAAAGTGGTTGAACTGTAAGTTCAGAATTGGCAGTAAATAGTGCAGTATCTTGACGCATGCCTTTTCTACACAGGCTTTCCAGTAAATCGTGTATTTTCCCCTTACACACAAGGTGCCCAGCTTCTAATCAGTCTTGGCATTGATCTTTTCAGAATTGATCGAGTAAAAAAGCAACTTCGGCATGCCAATGGGACCTTTTCAGTAAGTGCTTTGACTCTGTTTTTTCATGGCCATGTGTGGAATAATTGCCAATGGTATCAAAATTAAGCTCCTCCTGTGAATGAACAAGCAAATTTTCTTCAACTATAGGAATATTTTTTCTATTTCTTGATGAAAATGTTCCAGTATCATGTACTGTCCGCGTTCACTTAATCATCCGTGTTCTGCTCCCGCTGCCGGTTGTGTGTGTGTGGCGTGGGTGGCATCTACTTTGCCATTATAGGAAGTAAAGCTATGAGCGGTTTTCTTCTTTTATTAACGGCCAATTGTTTTATTACTTTGTGCAAGGAATCCAATTTCTTAGCGGTTTTATATTATTGAATGCAGACTTGCAGTTTAACTTTTTAGCAAGCTTTTGTTCTATGTCAATCTAGCATGGTTATATGTTGTTGAATGTTGACTTCATTACGAGTTTCTGACTATCTACTTGTTCATGTTTATACGGATGAGGTGTTGTCAGGGGTGGCTGAGACCATCAAGAACTTTGTCCTGATCTACCATGTTGACATCACCAAGGTTCCTGACTTCAACACCATGTACAAGCTGTACGACCCGTCAACGGTGATGTTCTTCTTCCGCAACAAGCACATCATGATTGATCTTGGGACAAGAAACAACAACAAGATCAACTGGGCAATGAAAGACAAGGAAGAGTTTGTTGACATCGTGGAGACTGTCTATAGAGGAGCTCGTAAGGCCGTCGTCTGGTGATTGCTCCCAGGGATTACTACACCAAATACAGGTACTGAGGTATCTGTGCCTGTCTCTTCATGTGGTTTCAAGGATCCCAAATATTCCAAAGGATGAGCATAGTGTTGGGGAACGTAGCAGAAATTCAAAATTTTCCTACGCGTATCACCAAGATCTATTCTATGGAGAGACCAGCAACGAGTAGAAGAGGAGAGTGCATCTACATACCCTTGTAGATCGCTAAGCGGAAGCGTTCAAGTGAACGGGGTTGATGGAGTCGTACTCGTCGTGATTCAGATCACCGATGATCAAGTGCCGAACGGACGGCACCTCCGCGTTCAACACACGTACAGCCCGGTGACGTCTCCCACGCCTTGATCCAGCAAGGAGAGAGGGAGAGGTTGAGGAAGACTCCATCCAACAGCAGCACAACGGCGTGGTGGTGGTGGAGGAGCGTGGCAATCCCGCAGGGCTTCGCCAAGCACCATGGGAGAAGAGGAGGAGGGAGAGGGGCAGGGCTGCACCAACGAGAGATCAAATCATGTGTTATGGGCAGCCCCATGCCTCAATATATATAGGGGAGGGGAGGGCTGCGCCCCCTTTAGGGTTTCCCACCCCCAAGGGGTGCGGCCAGCCCTAGATGGGAAAGGGGCGGCGGCCAAGGGAGGATTCCCTCCCCCCCCCAAGGCACCTAGGAGGTGCCTTCCCCTCCTAGGACTCTTCCTTAGGGTTCCCCTTTGACCCTAGGCGCATGGGCCATGAGGGAAGTGGCGCCCCAGCCCACTTTGGGCTGGATCCCTTCCCACTTCAGCCCATGTGGCCCCCCGGGGCAGGTGGCCCCACCCGGTGGGCCCCCGGGACCCTTCCGGTGGTCCCGGTACAATACCGATGACCCCGAAACTTGTCCCGATGGCCGAAACAGGACTTCCTATATATAAATCTTTACCTCCGGACCATTCCGGAACTCCTCGTGACGTCCGGGATCTCATCCGGGACTCCGAACAACATTCGGTAACCACATACAAGCTTCCTTTATAACCCTAGCGTCATCGAACCTTAAGTGTGTAGACCCTACGGGTTCGGGAGACATGTAGACATGACCGAGACGTTCTCCGGTCAATAACCAACAGCGGGATCTGGATACCCATGTTGGCTCCCACATGTTCCACGATGATCTCATCGGATGAACCACGATGTCAAGGACTCAATCGATCCCGTATTCAATTCCCTTTGTCTATCGGTATGTTACTTGCCCGAGATTCGATCGTCGGTATCCAATACCTTGTTCAATCTCGTTACCGGCAAGTCACTTTACTCGTTCCGTAACACATCATCCCGTGATCAACTCCTTGGTCACATTGCGCATATGATGATGTCCTACCGAGTGGGCCCAGAGATACCTCTCCGTTTACACGGAGTGACAAATCCCAGTCTCGATCCGCATAAAACAATAGATACTTTCGGAGATACCTGTAGTGTACCTTTATAGTCACCCAGTTACGTTGTGACGTTTGATACACCCAAAGCACTCCTACGGTATCCAGGAGTTACACGATCTCATGGTCAAAGGAAGAGATACTTGACATTGGCAAAGCTCTAGCAAATGAACTACACGATCTTTTGTGCTAGTCTTAGGATTGGGTCTTGTCCATCACATCATTCTCCTAATGATGTGATCCCGTTATCAACGACATCCAATGTCCATAGCCAGGAAACCATGACTATCTGTTGATCACAACGAGCTAGTCAACTAGAGGCTCACTAGGGACATATTGTGGTCTATGTATTCACACGTGTATTACGATTTCCGGATAATACAGTTATAGCATGAATAAAAGACAATTATCATGAACAAGGAAATATAATAATAATACTTTTATTATTGCCTCTAGGGCATATTTCCAACAGTCTCCCACTTGCACTAGAGTCAATAATCTAGTTCACATCGCCATGTGATTAACACTCACAGGTCACATCGCCATGTGACTAATACCCAAGAGTTTACTAGAGTCAGTAGTCTAGTTCACATCACTATGTGATTAATACTCAATGAGTTTTAGGTTTGATCATGTTGCTTGTGAGAGAGGTTTTAGTCAACGGGTCTGAACCTTTCAGATCCGTGTGTGCTTTACAAATCTCTATGTCATCTCCTAGATGCAGCTACCACGCTCTATTTGGAGCTATTCCAAATAACTGTTCTACTTGGAGCTATTCTAAATTGTTGCTCCAATATATGTATCCGGTATCTCTACTTAGAGCTATCTGGATAGGTGTTAAGCTTGCATCGACGTAACCCTTTACGACGAACTCTTTTACCACCTCCATAATCGAGAAAATTCCTTAGTCCACTAGTTACTAAGGATAACTTTGGACCGCTGTCCTGTGAGCCATTCTTGGATCACTCTTGTACCCCTTGACTGACTCATGGCAAGGCACACTTCAGGTGCGGTACACAGCATAGCATACTGAAGAGCCTACGTCTTAAGCATAGGGGACGACCTTCGTCCTTTCTCTCTATTCTGCCGTGGTCGAGCTTTAAGTCTTAACTTCGTACCTTACAACTCAGGCAAGAACTCCTTCTTTGACTGGTCCATCTTGAACACCTTCAAGATCATGTCAAGGTATGTGCTCATTTGAAAGTATTATTAAGCATTTTGATCTATCCTTATAGATCTTGATGCTCAATGTTCAAGTAGCTTAATCCAGGCTTTCCATTGAAAAACACTTTCAAAATAACCCTATATGCTTTCCAGAAATTCTACGTCATTTCTGATCATTAATATGTCAACAACATATACTCATCAGAAATTCTATAGTGCTCCCACTCACTTCTTTGGAAATACAAGTTTCTCATAAACTTTGTACAAACCCAAAATCTTTGATCATCATCAAAGCATACATTCCAACTCCGAGATGCTCACTCCAGTCCTTAGAAGGATCGCTGGAGCTAGCATACCTTTTAGCATCCTTAGGATCGACAAAAACTTTCTGATTGTATTACATACAACCTTTCCTCACGAAAACTGGTAAGGAAACTCGTCTTGACATCCATCTGCCAGATTTCATAAATGTAGCTAATGCCAACATGATTCCGACGGACTTTAAGCATCGCTACGAGTGAGAAAAACTCATCGTAGTCAACTCCTTGAACTTGTCGGAAAACACTTCGCCACAAGTCGAGCTTCATAGATGGTGACATTACCATCCACGTCCGTCTTCTTCTTAAAAGATCCATTTATCTCAATGGATTGCCGATCATCGGGCAAGTCCATCAAAGTCCATGCTTTGTTCTGATATATGGATACTATCTCGGATTTCATGGCTTCTAACCATTTGTCGGAATTCAGGCCCACCATCGCTTCTCCATAGCTCGTAGGTTCATTGTTGTCTAGCAACATGACCTTCAAGACAGGATTACGTATCACTCTGAAGTAGTACGCATCCTTGTCATCCCACGAGGTTTGGTAGTGATTTGATCCGAAGTTTCATGATCAATATCATAAGCTTCCACTTCAATTGGTGTAGGTGCCACAGGAACAACTTCCTGTGCCCTGCCACACACTAGTTGAAGAGACGGTTCAATAACCTCATCAAGTCTCCACCATCCTCCCTCTCAATTCTTTCGAGAGAAACTTTTCCTCGAGAAAGGACCCGATTCTAGAAACAATCCATATTGCTTTCGGATCTGAATTAGGAGGTATACCCAACTGTTTTGGGTTTCCTATGAAGATGCATTTTATCCGCTTTGGGTTCGAGCTTATCAACCTGAAACTTTTTCATATAAGCGTCGCAGCCCCAAACTTTTAAGAAACGACAACTTAGGTTTCTCTAAACCATAATTCATACGGTGTCATCTCATCGGAATTACGTGGTGCCCTATTTAAAGTGAATGTGGTTGTCTCTAATGCCTAACCCATGAACGATAGTGGTAATTCGATAAGAGACATCATGGTACGCACCATATCCAATAGGGTGCAACTATGATGTTCGGACACACCATCACACTATGGTGTTCCAGGCGGTATTAATTGCGAAACAATTTCCACAATGTCTTAATTGTGTGCCAAAACTCGTAACTCAGATATTCATCTCTATGATCATATCATAGACATTTTATCCTCTTGTCACAATGATCTCTAACTTCACTCTGAAATTACTTGAACCATTCAATAATTCAGACTTGTGTTTCATCAAGTAAATATTCTCAACATCTACTCGAATCATCTGTGAAGTAAGAACATAACGATATTCACTGCATGCCTCAGCACTCATTGGACTGCACACATCAAAATGTGTTACTTCCAACAAGTTGCTATCTTGTTCCATCTTACTGAAACCGAGGCTTTTCAGTCATCTTGCCCATGTGGTATGATTTGCATATCTCAAGTGATTCAAAATCAAGTGAGTTCAAACGGTCCATTTGCATGGAGTTTCTTCATGCATATATACCAATAGACATGGTTCGCATGTCTCAAACTTTTCAAAAATGAGTGAGTCCAAAGATCCATCAACATGGAGCTTCTTCATGCGTTTTATACCATTATGACTTACATGGCAGTGCCACAAGTAAGTGGTACTATCATTACTATCTTATATCTTTTGGCATGAAAATGTGTATCCCTACGATCAAGATTCAATAAACCATTCCTTTAGGTGCAAGAGCACTTATTCAGGTTTAATACTAATCTTGATGGTAGAGGGAGCGTGCGATGTTAGATCACATCAAACTTGGAAACACTTCCAACACATATTGTCAGCTCACCTTTAGCCAGTCTCTGTTTTATTCCGTAGCTTTTATTTCGAGTTACTAACACTTAGCAACCGAACCGGTATCTAATACCCTGGTGCTACTAGGAGTACTAGTAAAGTACACATTAACATAATGTATATCCAATATACTTCTATCGACCTTGCCAGCCTTCTCATCTACCAAGTATCTAGGGTAATCTTGCTCCAGTGGTTGTTCCCCTTATTACAGAAGCACTTAGTCTCGGGTTTGGGTTCAATGCTTGGGTTTCTTCACTAGAGCGGCAGCTGATTTGCCGTTTCATGAAGTATCCCTTCTTGCCCTTGCCCTTCTTGAAACTAGTGGTTTCACCATCCATCAACAATTGATGCTCCTTCTTGATTTCTACTTTCGCGGTGTCAAACATCGCGAATACCTCAAGGATCATCATATCTATCCCTGATATGTTATAGTTCATCACGAAGCTCTAACAGCTTGGTGGCAATGACTTTGGAGAACCATCACTGTCTTATCTGGAAGATCAACTCCCACTCGATTCAAGTGATTGTTGTACTCAGACAATCTGAGCACAAGCTCAACGATTGAGCTTTTCTCCCTTGGTTTGCAGGCTAAGAAAATCGTCGGAGGTCTTATACCTCTTGACGTGGGCACGAGCCTAAAATCCCAATTTCAGCCCTCGAAACATCTCATATGTTCCGCGACGTTTCGAAAACGTCTTTGGTGCCTCTACTTAAACCATTTAATTGAACTATCACGTAGTTATCAAAACATGTATGTCTGATGTTCGTAACATCCACAAACGACGTTTGGGGTTTAGCACACTGAGCGGTGCATTAAGGACATAAGCTTTCTACTGTCCGCATAATCGCTACTTTCAACTTTCAACTATATTTTCTCTAGGAACATATCTAAACAGTAGAACTACAGCGTGAGCTACGACATAATTTGCAAAAGGTCTTTTGACTATGTTCAGGATAATTAAGTTCATCTTATGAACTCCCACTTAGATAGACATCCCTCTGGTCATCTAAGTGATCACATGATCCGAGTCAACTAGGCCGTGTCCGATCATCACGTGAGACGGACTAGTTAACGTCGGTGAACATCTTCATGTTGATCGTATCTACTATACGACTCATGCTCGACCTTTCGGTCTCCGTGTTCCGAGGCCATGTCTGCACATGCTAGGCTCGTCAAGTTAACCCTAAGTGTTTTCGCTGTGTAAAACTGTCTTACACCCGTTGTATGTGAACGTAAGAATCCATCACACCCGATCATCACGTGGTGCTTAGAAGCGACGAACTGTAGCAACGGTGCACAGTTAGGGGAGAACACTTCTTGAAATTTTGTAAGGGATCATCTTATTTACTACCGTCGTCCTAAGTAAACAAGATGCATAAACATGATAAACATCACATGCAATCAAATAGTGACATGATATGGCCAATATCATTTTGCTCCTTTTGATCTTCATCTTCGGGGCTCCATGATCATCATCGTCACCGGCATGACACCATGATCTCCATCATCATGATCTCCATCATCGTGTCTTCATGAAGTTGTCACGCCAACGACTACTTCTACTTCTATGGCTAACGCGTTTAGCAATAAAGTAAAGTAAGTTACATGGCGTTCTTCAATGACACGCAGGTCATACAAAAAATAAAGACAACTCCTATGGCTCCTGCCGGTTGTCATACTCATCGACATGCAAGTCGTGAATCCTATTACAAGAACATGATCAATCTCATACATCACATATATCATTCATCACATCCTTTTGGCCATATCACATCACATAGCATACCCTGCAAAAACAAGTTAGACGTCCTCTAATTGTTGTTGCATGTTTTACGTGGCTGCTATGGGTTTCTAGCAAGAACGTTTCTTACCTACGCAAGACCACAACGTGATATGCCAATTGCTATTTACCCTTCATAAGGACCCTTTTCATCGAATCCGTTCCGACTAAAGTGGGAGAGACTGGCACCCGCTAGCCACCTTATGCACCAAGTGCATGTCAATCGGTGGAACCTGTCTCACGTAAGAGTACGTGTAAGGTCGGTCCGGGCCGCTTCATCCCACAATACCGTCGAAACAAGATTGGACTAGTAACGGTAAGCATATTGAACAACATCAACGCCCACAACTACTTTGTGTTCTACTCGTGCAAAGAATCTACGCAATAGACCTAGCTCATGATGCCACTGTTGGGGAACGTAGCAGAAATTCAAAATTTTCCTACGCGTATCACCAAGATCTATCTATGGAGAGACCAGCAACGAGTAGAAGGAGGAGAGTTGCATCTACATACCCTTGTAGATCGCTAAGCGGAAGCGTTCAAGTGAACGGGGTTGATGGAGTCGTACTCGTCGTGATTCAGATCACCGATGATCAAGTGCCGAACGGACGGCACCTCCGCGTTCAACACACGTACAGCCCGGTGACGTCTCCCACGCCTTGATCCAGCAAGGAGAGAGGGAGAGGTTGAGGAAGACTCCATCCAACAGCAACACAACGGCGTGGTGGTGGTGGAGGAGCGTGGCAATCCCGCAGGGCTTCGCCAAGCACCATGGGAGAAGAGGAGGAGGGAGAGGGGCAGGGCTGCACCAACGAGAGATCAAATCATGTGTTATGGGCAGCCCCATGCCTCAATATATATAGGGGGAGGGGAGGGCTGCGCCCCCTTTAGGGTTTCCCACCCCCAAGGGGTGCGGCCAGCCCTAGATGGGAAAGGGGCGGCGGCCAAGGGAGGATTCCCTCCCCCCCAAGGCACCTAGGAGGTGCCTTCCCCTCCTAGGACTCTTCCTTAGGGTTCCCCTTTGACCCTAGGCGCATGGGCCATGAGGGAAGTGGCGCCCCAGCCCACTTTGGGCTGGATTCCTTCCCACTTCAGCTCATGTGGCCCCCCGGGGCAGGTGGCCCCACCCGGTGGGCCCCCGGGACCCTTCCGGTGGTCCCGGTACAATACCGATGACCCCGAAACTTGTCCCGATGGCCGAAACAGGACTTCCTATATATAAATCTTTACCTCCGGACCATTCCGGAACTCCTCGTGACGTCCGGGATCTTATCCGGGACTCCGAACAACATTCGGTAACCACATACAAGCTTCCTTTATAACCCTAGCGTCATCGAACCTTAAGTGTGTAGACCCTACGGGTTCGGGAGACATGTAGACATGACCGAGACGTTCTCCGGTCAATAACCAACAGCGGGATCTGGATACCCATGTTGGCTCCCACATGTTCCACGATGATCTCATCGGATGAACCACGATGTCAAGGACTCAATCGATCCCGTATTCAATTCCCTTTGTCTATCGGTATGTTACTTGCCCGAGATTCGATCGTCGGTATCCAATACCTTGTTCAATCTCGTTACCGGCAAGTCACTTTACTCGTTCCGTAACACATCATCCCGTGATCAACTCCTTGGTCACATTGCGCATATGATGATGTCCTACCGAGTGGGCCCAGAGATACCTCTCCGTTTACACGGAGTGACAAATCCCAGTCTCGATCCGCATAAAACAATAGATACTTTCGGAGATACCTGTAGTGTACCTTTATAGTCACCCAGTTATGTTGTGACGTTTGATACACCCAAAGCACTCCTACGGTATCCAGGAGTTACACGATCTCATGGTCAAAGGAAGAGATACTTGACATTGGCAAAGCTCTAGCAAATGAACTACACGATCTTTTGTGCTAGTCTTAGGATTGGGTCTTGTCCATCACATCATTCTCCTAATGATGTGATCCCGTTATCAACGACATCCAATGTCCATAGCCAGGAAACCATGACTATCTGTTGATCACAACGAGCTAGTCAACTAGAGGCTTACTAGGGACATATTGTGGTCTATGTATTCACACGTGTATTACGATTTCCGGATAATACAGTTATAGCATGAATAAAAGACAATTATCATGAACAAGGAAATATAATAATAATACTTTTATTATTGCCTCTAGGGCATATTTCCAACACATAGTCATGAAACGCTTCCAATCGATGATTTCCTGGCAGTTTGGAGTATTCAAGTAGCACACCAAACAACTTTTGCTGCAGGACACTGAAGTAATAGATGAGAGCAAGTTTTTGTGGCTTAGAGACACATGGGGCAGATGTCTGAATCAAGTATGGTCTTGTGTAAATTTTGACATGTGTTCAGTCTTTCGTTATGCAGTAGCCATACAAAAAAAACATTGTTGGCCACCCTTGATGACTAAAACAGAGAGAGTGGGATCATCAATTCCTTGGTATCTCTATCCTCAACCAAACTACGGACCATCCAACCTTCGGTCAGGTTCACTATTCTTCAATCTTAGTGCTGCATATTCCTATTTGAATGATACTTGGTGCATAAAATTAGTGATTTGGAAAATTCTTTTTTTTTCTTTGTTACGAACAAATCTGCAACTCTGTATCCTATTTCTTGCCACTGTTTTGTGTTATTTTGCTCACACAGAATGGCCATGTTTATCTTAAATTTCCTTCTCAATTGCCTTTAAATTAATAAATCAGGGTAACAAATAGAATGTGTCTGTTCCATTACCCACAACTGTACCATTATCTACTATTGAATAGTTGGATCAATAAACTTGTCGTAATCTTTTGTTGTAGAAGAGCAATGTTCTACCTGCTTATAGTTATATGTCATCCTGAGTTGTTATTTGTAAGATGATGATGATTGATAAGAATCTCATCGATAAGTTTTGCCCTGAATTTTTTCTCATTGAGTTTTGGTACATTTGGTATTGTTTGATATGCTATCTAATATATAGTGTGTGCTCCCACTTCAGTTGATTAATTATTTTTCACTTAGCAGCGGGTGATTGATGGACCAATTATGCCAGTAATGTCCTTAATTTCAGAGAAGATGCAAAACAGATAACATGGATGAGCTTGCATACTTGCCGGTAGTGTAGCTTTCTGCTGAACCATATATTCTGCCAGGAGAAGTTTCAGTGACCAATGGAAGCTTTGATGTATTTTTTTCAAGCAAAAGTAATCGTCTATTATCCATGTCAGGTTTCGACTCAAATTGTGGTGCTTCTGTTCTATGCAATTTTATTTTCTTACTGATGCCATGTTCTGGCATTCCTTATCTTTTATGCCTGATGTGAGTCTTAGTGCTAATAAGAACTATTTTTTCCCAATGGTAAATCTACCTTTTCCCCATCATGTGACTTAAAGCTAATCTATTCATGGTTAGTTGTCCTTCCTGTATAAAGGTCATCTGTTTCGATTCAGTTCTCTTCGCTTTCTTTTACTGTAACATAGACCATGCTCACATGGTCGCAAATTGTAAACAGAGATGGAAACGTGCATACAGATCTCTCGAGCATGCAATATTTTTCCAGGGTGACAATTTTTTACATGGCTTTATATCTGAAGACACCTTTTGGTTGGCTCTATTTGTTGTATATAAGTTATATCTGAATATACCTTTGGATGCTTATACCATAAATGATGGCCCTGGATAAGTTATATCTGAAGATACCTTTGGTGACCCCTTTCTATGTTCATTGGTGAATAATAGCGGAAAAAAACTCGAATGAAACCATGCGACGACATAGGAGGAACACTACTTGGGGAAGTAAAATGTTATAGTGGTCGCTTTGTTGAGAGGTGAGCAAATACATGAAGCCAACAGAGCGACTGGGTGGGTGGATCATGACTAGCTCTGATTTACTTCGATGTCTCAGTGCTCAATTTATCTTTCCTGTAGGATTATTTGTCATGCTCTTGCAATTTTCACACTTTATGTGAGAGAAGATCCCACAAGAATTATCATTGTTTGTGTTTAAGAGAGCCATAAGGTTTATCCATTTCATAGTGAGGCATTGAGTTACGTATTTGCTATAGACTAGATGACTAGATCCCAGTCAAGTTTCTTCAGCAAGGCAGCACAAGGGGACTGCATGGAGCAACAACACCAGAATTTGTTTATGCATTTGCTTTAGCCAACATATCTGAATCCTGGGCGACTTTTCAAACATGCAAATTATGTTACGGTTCATGTTAACAAGGGATAATGAGATGGGGAACGCGAAAAGAGACCGTGTGTGCAGTTCATCTCACAATGAGAGTATCTTCTTTTTCTGAGAGCGTGCGTGTTTTTTTCGAGGGAACTGAGAGCGTGCGTGTTTGTGTAGGCAAGTTGTTATGTTCGGTCCAAGCCCAAATAGTGCAAAAAACAATTACAAATAAAATATAAATTTCAAAAAGACAAAACATTCTTTAAGAAACATCTATTAAAAAAATTTGTTTTTAGAGAAATGTTCCAATTTACTAAAAACGTTAACTATTCTTAAAAAATTGTTTCGATTTTTATGTAAACGTTAACTTTTATTAATAATAAGAAAATTTCCACATTTAACCTTATTATCGACATTTATTAAAATTGGATATAAAAAAATGATGCACAATGGCACATGAAGCAGATTTTTTAAGGCTAACCACACGCTTTATTAATTTCTCAATAATATTCTGAGGGATATACGATTTTTAGCACATGAAGCAGGTCGTGTCTCTTTTTTCTTGCCCGGTGCAACGCACGGGCATTTGTACTAGTCTTTACCTACTAATAAATCACCGATCGCTTCTGGTCGTACGTCGCTGCCCTTTTTGCAAAAAAGTCCCTCGGTTTATCAGAAATTAACCCGCAGTCCCTTTGTAATTTGATCTGGGAAAACGCTTCGTTTTTGAAAAAAACCCTCTAATCCACCAGACCACTCCGCCGCTCCCTCCTGCCCTGCCTACCGGTACACAGTCCAGAGTTTTACTAGGCTCATGTTCAGGGTAGAGGGCATCATATATTTTGTATTATGGTGTTGTGGGCATGCTGGAAGTTGTATGGAGGAACAATTGAGTGCAATATTGGCTTGAAATTTGTTGATTGATTCACTTCTCTTCTCCTAATACGAACTCCAATCTCAACACCTAGCCCCTCTGTCTCTCTCTATTCTTGGACACCCTTCTACTATAACAATTTCATTGACCGGAATTTATAGGAATTTGACCGATGTGTAGTTCACTGAAACTGCCCTCGAGTACATGCAATTCTGTGAAATACAAATTAAATTTTGTAGCTCTCTGATAGTTACATGAAACTGTCAGTTAAGCTTTACTCAAGTTGCTACTCATGTCACAGTGTCCATAATGCAGAACACATAATAAGATAAATCAAGCCAATGATTTTGTTCTTTTAGCCAGGTTCAGAGTTGTTCACTCTGAATATTCTGGGCACATCCATAAGCAAGCTAGCATGTATTATTCAATTGAAGCAAATGGCAGCTAAGTTATGAATGCTTCATTCTTTGTTCTGAACAAACACAGCTACTACTTTGTATTTTGAAGAACCGCGCCTGAGTGTGTTATGTTTTTATAGCTTGCAGAGTCTGGAGAGTAAAGCTTGTACATTTTGTAAATCATTTTCAGTTTCCCTTAGTATACAATTCTATACTGTATCAGGTTTTGCCATTGTCGATCATGTACTTCTTTCTGTGCTAGCAAGCATAGTTGCACCCCGTCAGAAAAAAGGAAGCATAGTTTCATTGTATCCCTAGATCAGTATAAATATATTTAGCTCATGTACACATGGCATTTGTTCGTTATAAGGTGCCGCTCTGTGTCCTCTCGCCCTGCGCGATCTGCCCTAAAGGCTACGAGATATTTTTTCTGAAAAATTGGTGCTACTTTCGATTGCTCACAATTTCAGTTTGGCTGATATGCACGGGAGTCTTTATATCAGCTACTTTGTCTGTTTTATTATGTAATTTTGCATTACGTTTCAGCTAATCAGTGATACAAGCCCCTGTTTCACTATATTTTTTTTGAAAAATTGTTGTTACTAGCCAAGGATTGAACCAAGAAATTTCATGTTGCTGACTACATATACCTGAACATGGTGGCTTGAACTTGGTTATTCTGGGACATGATGCTGGAATAATTATTGAAGTTTCATATATTCTGCTCTTTATTCAGTTATCAATTAGCTTAATTGCATTCCTGATGGTAGTTTTAGATATGTAGCAAAAGAAAGGGTGCTTCATAATTCATTAGATGTAGACCAGTAGGGTCAATTACACATTGTTGGCTGTAAATGACTTTCAGTTTTAGCTTTCATAAAATTTAGACATGTGCTTTTCAACAATATGCTGTGGTTGATGGTGGTCCTGTGTGTTGGTTGAAATTATCATGTTGGATAATATTACTTTTACTAGCAGTTGCAGTGCTCTTATTATTTTATTTGTACAAATACCATCACATATATTGATACTGATGTAATATTATATTATTTCACTGAAAGCAAACATTTCAGTGGCTGCTATGGTCCTCTTATTATTGTTATTTTCCAAAATCACAGATTTTGTAGTACTATGTCCCTTCACTGAAAGCAAATCATGTTCATTGCTAAAAATAATCAGTGCTATATGGGAGGTATCGAGTCGAGCTTCTGTTGTTTCGACCGTCGGCGGTGCTTCATTGCTGCGTCGCTAGGATGCCCGAGGGAACAGAGGGCAGGCGAGGCGAAGATCTTCGACGATAGTTAGAAGCGGACGGAGTGCGCGCGGCGGCTGCGCACAAGGGAGTACTAGAGAATGGGAAAGATAAGGAAGAGCCCTCACGGCGCAATGGTAAGAATATTTTTTTTAGGGATCACAGTGGTACGAAGATGACTTCGTGGGTCCTTCCATGTACGCTAACTACTTTGTTTGGGCCAAGCCCAAATAGTAAAAAATAAACTTCCCAACCAAACTACCAACTATCTGTAAAAATTACCAAACAAAAATGCCCAAAAAGTTAACAGAAAAATAGTTTAAAAATATTTCAAAAAAATATTCGTAATTTTTAAAAGCACTTTAAAATTCGCCCAATTACTACAAAAACCATTTTGAAATGTACAACAGAAATAGATAATTTTAAAAAATTATAGAGTTTATATTTTAATGAAATATTAAGTTTTATTTAAAAAGAAAATTCCATGCTTAACATTTATTAAAATTAAATATGAAAAATGGCGAAAAATGACCCATCAAGCAGGTTCTACTACTTTTATCACCCAGTCCAACGCACGGGCATTTGTACTAGTCTTACCTACTAATAAACCAGCGATCGCTTCTGGTCGTACGTCGTCGGTGTTTTTGCAAAAAAGTCCCTGATGTTTTAGTTATTCAACCCACAGTCCTCCTAATAAGTCGAATCTAAACAGTTACGGAGAAAAAAAAACACAGCCAGCCGCACGACCCAGCCTCCCAATCCCATCTCCACTCGAGCGCGCCACCCCCTCCCCGCCCCGCCTCACCGCACGCCGCCGGCGCGACCCCCGTCGCCGCACACCGCCGCCCCCCGGCCCCCCGTCGCCGCTCTCCGCCGGACCGCCCCCCGTCGCCGTCGCCGCCACCGCCTACCATGGTCGTGCTCCGCCAACACCTACCCCACCGGCGCGCCTACCCCCAACCAAATGCCCCCACACCCGCGGCCTTCCACCACCAGCGACCCACTGCGGCCTTCCACCGTCGGCTACTTTCGGCGTCAGGGGTTGGGGAGGCGGATTCGGGGGCGGGCGACGCGGCGGGGGTCGCCGGTGACGATGAGGAAGGCAGGCGTAATTTTCCCCCTGACCCCTGCGAACCCTAGCAGCCGCACCAATGCCACCCCGCCGCCAGGCGCCAGCCATCGGGTCGCTTCCCTGCGCCTCCTCGCCTCCCTCTGCTCCAGGCCTCCCTCTCTCGCGCTGCTAGGAGCTGCTCCTGGTGTCTAGCAGCTGCCTTCCCCTCACTCATCGCATCAATCTCCTGCTCCCTCTCTCTCCAACATCCCCCGCTGTCCTCTCGCATCACACACAGGCGGTGGCTGTACATATCTGGTCGGGTGTGGCGTGTGTGGCATCTGTGATGTGCTTCGGCCGACCGGTTGTCCATGCATAGGAAGTGAATGGTTGCAGGCAGAGGAAGCTGTTGGCCGTTGTCAGAGGAGGATTAGGATAGTTCCCTTCATCTTTGTCAGAAAATGATAGTTCCCTTGATTTGTTTTGTTCCGAATTAGTACAAAAGTGCAATGATATTTGTTTTGTGCCGCAGGAGCTTCAAGACAGCAGGGACCAATTGCAACCTTCATTTATCTGTTCTGTGAACCAATTTGTGATGGCTTCTAAATGCACTTGGCTGGAACAGAGCAATTTTTTGGTAGTCTTCAGCCGGGAGAAGATGGGTGCAGAGAAGAGTGAAACGGGCTCAGTCAGGTGTGAAAAGGAGAATTTGAGAGATAGCAACGATGTGGTGCTGCACTGCTGCTCTCTTACTGCTAGCTTGCTACTTCTAGCTGAATTTTGCTATTTCTGCTAGCTGAATTTTGCATAGGCATGGCGAGCTGTTTGGTACGTATACAAATGATGCTGCTATTTTTTTTATTGCTCACACCCGGTCGCCCGCGCTCACGGCCAGTGCTGCAGATTTCGTGGCAGGCCTGCTTATCCTCAATGTGTTCTGACTCGGAGGTTGGAGCCAGTTCGCAACTTTGAATGTTGAAGCTGACAACGGACTCAAGCACTCCACCATATTCTTAGTATTGCATACCGTCACCGCTAAGGACTTAGCCAAGCTGCTTTTAAAAGTCATATAACAACTAAGTGCTAGATATTGTCATAGATAGATTTTGGTGGATAGGAATTTAATAAGCTACAAAGTAGTGTAGGTCGAGATGAACAAAGAATGGTATGCAAAATGTGTAACATTATTTGATACATTTACATTGACAGGTCTGGACTCGCTGGAGGGTTGTATGCTTTTGATTGATGAAGCTTAACACTTCTGCTCACTCATTATTTATTCTATATTCATAAAATATATATTTATTTTGTACTATATCATAGCATGTTTGACGGGCAGAAGAAGAGACGGCCATGGTGCTAGCTGATAGCACCTGCTAACTTAAGAAGTCTACATACCTTTTATCTAATAACTAAAAGAGAGTTTCTTACCAACTACTGAGCTTACAAGTCTTAGATCTGTCTCTAAAGCCACTACTCAACTTCATGTTGGTACTTTGCTGTAGAGTATACCTCTATAATTCTCCATCTAAGATAGTACTAAAGTTTATTGATGATGCTTAGTTTCAGGATATGCCTTACAAGCCATCCATGTGAGATATCCAAGGGGTTCAAGACGGATTGAAAAGGAGCTGGAGTAGGTGGTCGATTGAGGAAGGAGCTGGAGCAGAGGTGGAATCGAGGCTGCCCCTACGTGCGCTAAGAAGCTGCCAGAAATTATGAGGCGCCTGCCATCCGGACACTGCTGCGCTTTCTCCATCTCTCAAGGTAAGCCCTCGGCTGCACCTCCCATACTCCCTCCATCCGAATTCAGCAGCCCGCAGCGACAACGTAGCCGACGTCCTCCTCATCCATGACACTCCAATTTTTTTGCTTGTTACAATGCACATCATACACGGTTCTGCATTGTGGTGTGTGTGCCAAAGTTCAAAATTGCATAAGTGCTTGGGGGACTGGAAAGAACATAAAAATTTCTGTTTTCAGTCACAAGTCTGCTCCCCATTGTCGATAGCGTCAAACTCAATGTGGTGCACAAGTGCGAGACAGAAATTTAGTGGAGATGCAAGATGAAAGATGGAACATGATGCTTCAAATCAGCATAATTATAAGGATTACAAACTTTCTCGGGGAAATAAATACAAAGTGATAATATATGTAATTTCATTTTTTTCCAGGAATATGTAATTGCATTTATAGCATCTGTTTTGAACTGTATTTTATATGCCATTTATATATCATGGTGGAACAAAAAAATTAAATAGAAAAGAATAGCAGTGACCAATGTATATCTGGCAAGTTCAGATATATATCCATGCTTACCTAAAGTTTGTACAATGCATACTGTGGAATCATACAACAAATATTCATGCTTGACTAAATATTCTGCAAGTTTTTTTTGCCGCTGCTCGGTCAAGCACAGCCAACTACTCGCAACTATGTGCGGTTCTCTTGCCATTTCATGGGGTGTAACCGGAAGTGGCACAAGACTGTAGTTGTGTCGTTCTAAAATTTACTGATGTTGATGTTTCTTTTCAAGATTGTAGTATTGTTTACCAATTTGGTCCCTGGCTTATGTACTCATTTCCTTTTCTATTCTTTGTAGATAATTTTCTTCAGTTCATCGAACTACGTGCTGAAACATGTGTATTGTTTCTCAATATATCGGGCATCAACCCACCTCCCATGAGATCTCTGAATTTTCGACGCATATTACATTTGCTGAATTATTTCCTCCAGATAACTATGCTTGGATTCACAAATGCGCGCAATGCTTTCAAGTAGAGGTTAGTTCTACTTAAGCTGTGCTATTCCACTTTCAAGTTTTTGGTCCTAGAAGTGTAATACTTGGTAGGTTAGCTGTAGAAGCAGAATGTATATGGCCTGAATTTATATTTCAGAGTGTATAATCTGATTCAGAGTATTTTGACCCCTTGTGTTCTGAAACGTTGTGTTGTATCATTCTGTCCTGAAAGAATAGAAGCAATTCTTCTCTGGGAGAGAATATAAACGTTATTCGCAAACAACATGCATCGTCATTAAGTTTCTTATTACCAATTTAAACATGGTCAGTAATAGCACAACTAAAGTTTGTGAACAACATATCATTATGAAATGGTTGGTTGGATTGAGTTTTGTATGGATTCTACAAGGGCCATTTCTATGGAATTACAAATTAGTTTTACATTTTTATGGCTGGGCTCATTGTCTTTCGATTGCCCACATTCGGATGGGTTTGTTATCAAGTGGACACCACAACCACCATCAATAGGGCGGGAATGGAGGTGTGTGATATTTTTTTCCCGTTGCAATGCACGGGCATTTTTGCTAGTATATACCTATAACAATAAAGGGGCTATAACTTTTGGCGGTACGTCAACCAAATTGCCCTCAAAGTTGTAAAATATTGCCCACTGATGCTACATATAAGTGATAAAAAACTTTCACACAAGGGAATTCCCGGCTGGGCCGGCCCATGCAGTAGGAACCATCTATATTGCGCTCTGCACGCTGAGAGAAGACACATTGCGCCTATTTGGGCCGACCCATGTCGGGGCGGCCTGTTTTTAAATTTCATTTTTTATTATTTGTTTTCCGTTTCTATCTTCGTTTTTTCTACTTTAAATAATGTGTGACTTAAAAAAAGTTCCGAAAATTTAAAAAAAAATGTGAATTTCGAAACAAAATGTTTAATAGTTCATAATTTTTTGTGGATTGATAAAATTTTCGCTATTTTAAAAAATGTTCGCATATTCAAAAATTGTTCGTAATTTTGAAAACAAATGTTCGATAAATAAAAAAAGTTCATGATTTTTTAAAAAAGTTTGTGTATTAAAAAATGTTACTGAAATTGAAAATACTTTTTCCAATTAAAAAATGTTCATGAATTGAAAAATATCCTAAATTTTTTAAAACTGTTCGTGACTTACAAAATAGTTTATTGATTCATAAAATGTTTGCAGATTCAAAAAATGATCATGCTTCAAAAAATATTCGTGAATTTCAAAATTTGTTCCATCAGTTTCCAAAAAAAATGTTCACCAAAATGTGGTCATGGCTATTGAGGATTATGATTTATTTATTTTTTCATTGCAACACACCGGCCGTTTTGCTAGTATTTCAAAAGGGACTCATGGAATATTTAGTATTTTCTGTGCAATCAAATAAATCAAAGTACTACATAGTCCTTGTGTACATGACATTGCTGTTTTCTACTACTACGTTTTTTTAGGCAATTATACTACTACGTTTCAAAATAAGTGTAGCGGACATGCCATTTATTTTGAAACAGAGGAGTATGTTATTTTTCCTACTGTACATTCTTATAAGGCTTCATAATTTTTCGAATAAAAAGGACACACACAAACATACCAGCATCGCTCCCTGTTTACTTTTTCGTTCCAACGAATCATCGTCATCATAACAAAGCAGCTCTGGACACACGGACCGAAAATTCTGGGTGGGGAAGATTCTGAGATCCCACTCTCTTTCCACGCGCACGGCGATTCCCGATCCCACCCTCTTTTTACACTCATTGAGATTCCCCTTATCCTATCCTCGCGAGTCCATAATAAGTACTCCCTCCGTAGTTCATTCAACAGCCCCGTGTTATCTCCCGCTTATCGCCATCCCCGTCACCTACAGGCGATGCTGCCCTACCACGACACGGACAGCTCCGACCCCGGCACACGCCACATCCGCCGGCTGGACGGCGCGCAGCCGTCGGATCGCCACCATCGCCTTCGTCCCCGCGATTCCTCCTTTCCCGTAATAAGCCCGCAGACGTAACGCGGGTGGGGGGGACCGATGGAGGAAGCCCAGGGAGTCGTGTGTCGCAGGCGCCCTCTACGTGGCGCGGCCTCCGCCTCGCGTTCCGGCGCTCCACCGCCGCATGCGGCGCGGACAGCACAAACAAAGCATCTCCACCCGCACTCCCCACCGCGGCGATGGCGATGCTGCCCTCCTAGACCGCTCCCAAATTCTCCAACCAGAGCCAGGCTAGCTAGGACGCCATAGCCGCCGCCGCCGCCCGCCGATAAATCCCTCCTCCTCTTCCACCCCCTCCTACTCCTGCGTACGTGGTGGTGGCGCGCTCTTTTCCGAGGGCCGACCGTGGCCGTGGGGAGCAATGCTGTGACACGAGATGGTACTGCCTCGCCGCTCCCAGAGGTCGGCTGTTGCATCAGCGATCACTCTCCTGTACTTACTTGTTTTGTTTATTTATTTATATGCTCGCTTTTCTCGGCCGATGCTGTCTATGTTGTTTATATTTTTATTCTGCTTCCGGCGTTAAGCCTTTTGGTTTTCTAGTAAGAACGACATTAGTAGCATCACACAAGTCGGTGTTGGTTTGTACTTTTTCATCTAAATTGGGTAAGTAGTTGTGTTGCCTTGCGTCATGATCCATTCATTTGGCTTCCTAGCCAATACCCAAGGCGAACAGGCAAATATGGGAGGGAATATTTGCAAAAAAAAAATTAAAATTATTTGGGACGAAATCTATTTATTATTTTGGAAAAAAAAAGAGAACAACAGGAAGATAGATTCTTTTGCAGCTGTAAGTTTGTTTCTAGTTCATGAGCTATAGCATAGTTTGTTTCTGCATCTAGAGTTGTTCTACTTCTTTCAAACATCCTCTTACCTTATAGTCTGCTGAAAGGCATCTGGTGGACATTCAGGTGCAGGTGTAAATGCAATCGAAATATCCGGCATGAGCCCTCTGTCTGAGCTGGTGTGGTCTCCGGATGATGGTCTCAGCATTAAAATCGCAGCCTCCAGCCTAAGCACAAGAAAAGCCTCTCTTCGCTGGAATGCGGATACTTTGAACATAGTGATATCTTCGCCTCAGCAGAGCGGCGGCAAGAGTGGTGATAACGTAGATGCCACCCTAAGGGATGCAGGAGAAATGCCGTCGCAACCTCGAACTCGAAGTGACAGTTCAGTGAGAGTATCCGCGGCTAGTCCAAATAGAACACGAAACCTTGATGCGCAACAATCTACTTCTATACGACCACAGGAACAAGATTCAAGTAAGTTTAAAATACACCAATCTAATTTGGTGAGTTCGAGTGGTTTAGACACGTTGACGCTTGGCTTTGGCTTAGAGATCTGCATTTAGCAACAACTGCTTAGCTTGCCAGAAGAGTCCAAACTGTACAAACATAACCGGCAGAATTTATTTATTTATTCAAATCTTTCAAACATAATTATTCCCTAATTTGTTAGCGAGATTTGTTACTAATCATATGTTCTTAGATTTTCGCACTTTATTTCGTCTACCATGTCTCTAATAGCCGGGTAGTCGGCACTTATGAATTGTCATAATCCAAATGAAAAACAAACCCAAAGAATTTTCCATATTTATCATCCTGTTCTCAGGACGGGTGATTATCTTACCTTATTTAATGATTAAATTCTTGTAGAATGCTCTGGAGGGATCAGTGAGATGAGTGAGGGGGAAGAATTGTCTGACAGCTGCTGTGCAGATAAGTTGAATAAAGAGGAAGCGGATATTTGCCCCACAAGATGCTCCAACGATGCTTCGCACAGTAATATATCATTTTTAGTACAACTAATTTAAAACACACTTATATCTTTTGTTCTTAAAGTTAAAATTTTAGCACGACATTTTACAGGTCTGGCTTCAAAAAAAGGCAGCCTGCAAAGTATTTCGGAAAAACAGGTCTACTGTGCAACCGCTGTCCATAATGAGAGATCTTGGGCAGATAATACCTGGCGAGCTCGATTAGTAAAAGCAATTAGTCAGAGGGACTATGTTTTGCCAAACAATGCAGTGAATGCACAGTCACCTTCATCCTTTGGGAGTTTCAGTAATACAAAAAAGGTCCCAGGCAAGTTGGCAGGTTTTCTAGATAACCAAAGCGATAAGCACCAAGATCTGGTTATGCAGGACAACTGTAATGGTAATCAGGAAGATCGGGTTATGCAGGAAAACTGTAATGGTGATCACCAAGACCAGGTTATGCAGGAGCACCATAAGGATGGGCCTATTCTTGTCAAATGTCAGTCAGCCTCCGGTGTTAACCCTGTTTCAAAATGTGATTCGGCATCCGGTGTTAATTCTGTTGCAAGATATGAGTCAACACCAGATGTTAATCCTGCAAGGCTTGAGAAGGGCAAAGAAAAGGTAATGCACGACCAGAGCAATTATGTCAGCAACACAAAAGAGGGTGATGATAGCAATGAGAGTATGGAGAGTTGTCCTAGGATGAAAGCTCCAAAGAGAGAGTATGCTCAATACTCAACAGCGGAGATGTCTTCTCGGAATAAAAGATATAGAAGGGAATACAATGAAAGTTATTGCTCAGGATTGTTGAACAGAAATGGCAGCTCTTTCTTTAACTGGATGTCTTCTCTGACTAATGGATCAACTGTGTTTGATAAAACTACCAATCAGAAGTTGTCAGAGACTACTGGACATGAACTTGCAGGACATTCTCTGCCACTAGAAAATAACAGTAGCAATCGTCTGCAGTCTGTTGGCTTCAATTCTCTTTTTCAATCTCTTTATAGTCATAACGTTATGATAACTTCAAGAGATACCCCTCATCAATCAGAAATCAATCACACCGAGCGTGAAGCCGACAGGCTATCACTGACTTTGAATGGTAGCAATTCTATGCTTGACAAGGAAATTAGCACAGGCAGAGAAACTCTTGATGTGGCTGTTGAGACTTTAGCTGCTGACAACCTTCAAATGGAGTCACCTGGTGGTAAATGGAATTTTAGAGATCAAAGTGGAGTTTTCCCTTTGAGAGCCGGAAGAAACTTGAAGATGCCTAACTCCAGTAAGTCATGTTCTAAAACTCTTGAAGAAAAACAAAATGAGTGCCATGCGAGCCCTTTGAATGCTGCAATGGGAAATAAAGGTGGAATCACAGAAAGCTTGTGGGTAAGTCGGCTTTTACCAAAAACATCAATGAAATTGACGGATGCAACTCCATGCAATGTATATAGTGATTTTTGTGCTGTCAATCCAAAGGGTGCAGGTGATAAGCTGTATCCTTCATCTCAACAGAATGTTAATGTGGAGAAGGAATTCAACAGTTCACAATACTTCACTAGCACAGGAAGTGACAATGAGACAACAAGTAGCAAATGCCCGGTGATTCCTCCAGAGGAACATAAGCAGTCTGAAACAATGGCTTCCATTCTTGCAAAGAGATTGGATGCGCTTAGACATGCGAAGACCTCTGCAATTAGGTTGGCTATCTCCAGTGGAATAACTAAAGACCATAATCACAGAAAGAGTCCTTTTTTTATTAATTACAGCAGCCATGATGGACTAGAGACAGGACAAGGAACTCAAAAATCTTCGAGTGGTGGTGGAAGGCTAGTTTTGTGGTCTGGTGACAAAGGAAAGGAACAATTATATCCTCTCAGTGATGAGGAATTAAGAGGAAACATGTTGGCAAGAGGTGAACATCAGCAATGTGGAGGGAGCATGACTGGAAAGGCTGTAGCTCCTCATGATAATTTAGAAGCAAACACGTCTGCTGAATATGTTGATAGAAGAGGAGTACAAATAAAGGAAGTGGGTTCAAATTCCATGGAGAGTCTGCCACATAACAAGCAAATTGTACCTTATAATATTATTACAAGTGACATTGATCAATCAAGTGTTGTTTTTGGAGCCTTGCAGAGGCTTCGTTTGTCTCGATCAGACATCATAAGGTACCCTACTGGATTTTCGCGATCACCTTTGAATTCCTTTCAACATTTTCTCTTTCTGCCTTCTATCTATGGTGCATGATTGCATTCAGGGATGCCATAGTGTTTTCTCTACATAAGAAAAGGGCACATGTTTTTTTTTGCGGGTATGAAAAAAAAGGGCACATGTTAATGGAGATTCCATTGGACAATTATATAGCTTATAGCTTTCTGTGGGTTTGGTGCTCGTTTTTATTTCTGGAACATGGAAGTTCATAGATTTTACTTTACCATAGAAATTACTGGGAGAACTCATTTTAGGTAAGGAGCACATATTAAATGGTTCCTTGTACAAACATCCTATGCTATGTATGTCCTGTACGACCAACTGTGCCTACTTTGTGTATGCTAAAGTACTATTACCATACATCTCTTAATATTATTCATATATTTTCTGCTTAAAGTTTACTATGTTGACTCTAATTTGATACTAGTTCGTATACTCTATCAGTGGGTTCTAGAGTGCCCGTTCATCATATTGATGTACAGAAGGATATCTCTCAGTATTGTTGATTGTGAAGTTGTGCTTAAATTGAGGAAGATACTGGGAACTGAAGAGTTGATGTTTGTTTCTTTATTTACATTGGTGATCCTTGACAGATGGTTGTTGTCACCAATAATGCACACTACTTTGGATGGCTTTTTCTTGCGTCTACGTTTCGGTAAATGGGAGGAAGCATTGGGTGGCACAGGATACCATGTCGCTCGGATAAATGGTAAATGACAATTATGTCTACTTTGTTTCTCATCCCTGATATTCGAAAAATAATGTCTAACTTGGTGATTGGTTACATAAAATGCTCAGGTTGTAGATTGATTCTTTTTTTCTTCAATTTCTTTAATGAACCTAAAAAAGGGCGTGAAGTAACAATGTAATATGAACTTCTCTTACAGGAGCACTGGATAGAAATCGCCTCTCTGTAACGATCAGGAATTCAACTTGCCAAGTAGATTCTCGCTTTGTATCCAACCATGGCTTCCATGAGGTAATGTATAAAAGGCAGTAATCTTATCAATGTTGTGAAGTAGAACAATGTCATGTTTTGATTTCTCTTGCTGACCGAAGTTTAAGTTGTATGGCCGTCACTGCACAGCATAATAACCTCATTAAAAATATCAAGTCAAGCTTTATAAAATCAGTTTGTAGTCAGTTCACGGTAGTGAACAGATTAATAGAAATGCTTAGTGGGCTGTTGTCTTGTCCATGTGATTGCAAAGGGAGATATGTAATCTCGCTTCAATGGTTTTGGTCCTGTCAGTCAGCACGAGCAATCTATGTAGATGACAGAATTTTATTGTATTTTCTAGGATGAGCTCAAGGCGTGGTGGTCTGCTGCCATGAAGGGTGGCTGGAAACTACCGTCGGACGAAGAACTTAGCAAGAAGCTAAGAGAAAGAGAGCTACTTCATTTCGGAAATGGAACAGGTCAGCCCGACAACACCTGATGGCAGTACCCGAAACATGGAAGATTTCCGTCTTTACCGCCCGTTTCATCCGGAAACGCCAGCGATGCAAGCATGAGTATTGGTGTTGGCTTGTCTGGTTAAGTTTTGTGCTGACACTGCTATACTCACGAGGCTTGGTGTAGTGATGATAGACCCACCATCCTTGGTATATTGAGAGATTGAGGTTGTACTAATACGCGATTCTATTTTACGATGGGATTGGCTATTGTGTGAGAATCCTATCTGTAAATAGGAGGCTGCTGCCAGGATAGTACAAAATGTGCAACTGTTGACTATACTTAGAATAAGATGGATGTTCATTGCTTGCGGGATTCTTTTCGTGAGGCATGTTAATTGTATGTACTAAACACTCGGTTCGGATCCTGTGAGTGGTGAGTTGATCACCCAGCATTTCTTTAGGGAAAGATTGCAATTGTATAAAACATCATTTGGGTCATTACAATCATATAGCACCAGCAGTGCCAAATCCAGTGGTAGTTGACCCAGATAGACTGCCCCCCTTACCACTGATCTGGGGGTTTGCTTGGCTAATTCATGAGCAAACATGTTGCCATCTCTACCTATCTTCAGGATAACAATATTCTCCCTAATCACCATGTAATGCTCTCTTCATGCTGCTAAAGGAATCACAGGAGCCATAATGTTTGACATAACAGCAGAACGATCAGATTCAGCTATGATCTTTTCATTACCCATATCAAGAGCAGTCTTCAGCCCAATGGCCATGCACAAGCTTCAGCCTCCTCAACACTAGCACAGGCAGGGAGCTCTGATAAATCTTCCCATGTTATCTCCTATAATGTATCCAACACTAGCTTCACATGTTTTTTTTATTTTTTTTGAGGAATCGCCGGGGGCGGCGGGGAGGATCCCCACAGCTTCACCTGTATTGGCCACAAATGCAGCATCTGTGTTAACTTTCAACCATCCATCAGGCGGTTTAGTCCATCTAGACTTTTCCAACTTGACCTGGTCCGGATTTGTTCAACACTGACATTTCGCACTTCAGGGGAGCAGTAGCATCAACCGGCTTCTTTCCCTTCTCATCAAGAGTGAGACACTCACCTTCAGGAGCCATGAGGGCATCTACAATAGTTGATAAGATTTTTCGATAAAGGGCGTTTTTATTATCTTAAAATGTAGCATCAAAGTGATACAAATTATTAAGAGTATCACTCGGCCTCTGCATAATTAGGATGCACACAGCCAAACACCAATAGTCTGATAAACGGAAAGATAAAAGACCGACAATTCGGCAACAGTAGAGTCTATAGACCGATACTATGCCTATGTTGAAAGAGATGGTGGACCGAGCCGGAGATTATGCTGCCATCCATGTTGGGTAAAAACCTTCGTAGGCACCTCCTCCAACAGCGTACACACCGTCTTGAATAGCGGTTGGTACTCTGCTTGTTGTAGCGTACATCACGTACGAAGCAAGTGCGTACAACGAAAAATAACCTGCAAAGGAGAAACAGTTGTGTCATTAAAACAACATCATTTCTACATAGCCAAAGCGACCATAGTAAGGCATACGCTCCCACCCTTATTAGCGTTTTGTACCTATTTGAAATACCGTCCAGCCAATGACCAAAAATATTGGCAACACTTGTAGGCGGATAAAGATTTAACGCTATTTGGATGGCTGACCACGTAGAACGCGCAAACTTACAATGAAAAAGGAGGTGTTTAATTGTCTCGCCATGAGTACAAAATCAACACTTCTTACTTCCCGACCAGTTGCGTCGTGTGAGGTTGTGTTTTATTAGCACAACTCCCCTACGGAGATACCACATGAATATTTTGACTTTAAGTGGTACCTTTGCTTTCCAATTTTTTTTGTTATTACTCACCGATACCTCAGAATGCGTGAGTGCACGATACGTAGAGTCTACTATGAAAGACCCCGATGTAGTAAGGTTCCAACGAAACACATCACGACCTTGTGTCAGGACTCAGGATAATCGAATCCAGATGGGACGATAGATTATTCCATGACATAAGTCGGGTGCCAATCAAATCCCGCCTGAACAAAATATTTGGCGGGGATGAGCTGAGCACTTGCACAATAGTATTATTCTTATCGCGTGCAATGTTGTATAAGGCTGGGTATTTTTCTCGGAGGCTAGCATTGCCTAGCCATATGTCTTCCCAAAAACAAATCTCCGACCCGTCCTTTATCACGAAAGACCCAAAGCGAAAGAGATGTTTCTTTGCCGCCATTAGGCCGGCCCAAAAGTGTGAGTCTCACCAAGTTTTCAATATACCCGAGACACTGCCTTTTGGCCTATATATTTATTGCGCAGCATGGTTTGCCAAACACCATCCTCAATAAAAAGTTTGAACAACCATTTACTAAGTAGGGCCTCATTCTTGACCTACAGGTCATGAATACCGAGGCCGCCCTGGTCTTTCGGCCTACAAACCACACTTCATTTGGCCAGCCTATATTTTTTCTTTTCACCATCTCCTTGCCAAAAGAACCTGGACCTAAAATAGTCCAGTCTTTGTAAGACCCCTTTTGGGAGCTGGAAGAACGAAAGCATATAGAGAACCATATTTGTGAGGACAGAGTTTATTAAAACCAATCGTCCTCCAACCGAGAGCAACTTGCCTTTCCAGCTGCTCAAGTGTTTCTCTAGCCGCTTCTCTACATGCTTCCACTCCGCAATGGTGAGTCGCTAATAATGAATTGGTATTCGCAAATATTTAATTGGGAATTGTCCATGTGCACAACCAAAAAGGCCAGCACAGCCGCTGCCTCAACGGCTTCTCCAAAGCAGAACAATTCACTTTTATGGAAGTTAATCTTAAGACCCGATGAGAGAGTCCTGGATTAGGGGTTATCCGGAAAGCCGGATTATTTCCTTTGCCCGGACTGTTGGACTATGAAGATACAAGATTGAAGACTTCGTCCCGTGTCCGGATGGGACTCTCCTTGGCATGGAAGGCAAGCTCGGCAATACGGATATGCAGATCTCCTTCCTTGTAACCGACTCTGTGTAACCCTAGCCCCCTCCGATGTCTATATAAACTGGAGGGTTTAGTCCATAGGACCAAGAACAGACAATCATACCATAGGCTAGCTTCTAGGGTTTAGCCTCTTCGATCTCGTGGTAGATCAACTCTTGTACTACTCATATTATCAAGAACAATCAAGCAGGACATAGGGTATTACCTCCATCAAGAGGGCCCGAACCTGGGTAAACATCGTGTCACCCGCCTCCTGTTACCATCCGCCTAGACGCACAGTTCGGGACCCCCTACTCGAGATCCGCCGGTTTTGACACCGACATTGGTGCTTTCATTGAGAGTCCTGGCCGAATTATGTCCAGCATGATTGGGATGCGGATGACGAAGAAATTCGCCGCCCACCCACCACCCACTTAGTAGCCACTGTCGACGATTTGAGCGACACGCTCGACTTCGACTCCGAAGACATCGACGGTATGGACGACGATGCAGGAGACGAACAGGAACCACTGCCCACAGGGCACTGGACAGCCACCTCATCATATGATATATACATGGTGGACACACCCAAAGAAGGCAATGGAGACGGGACAACAGAGGATGACCCCTCCAAGAAGCAACCCAAGCGCCGACGACAGCGGCGACGCACTAAGTCTCGCCAAAGCAAAAGAGGTGATACCGGCACAGGAGATAATAGCACTACGGACAGTGCCGAAGATGATGACAATCCCCTCCAGTAAGATTTAGAGCAGAAGGATGGAGAAGCCAGCCCTCCCAAGAGAGCGGCAGATGGAGAGGCGGAGGATGATAATTACATGCCTCCCTCTGAAGACGAGGCAAGCCTCGACGATGAAGAATTTGTCGTGCCTGGGATCCCATCGAGCAAGAGCGCTTCAAGCGTCGGCTTATACCCACGAAAAATAGCCTTAAGAAAAAGCAACAGCAGCTTCAAGCTAATCAAGATTTGCTAGCTGACAGATGGACTGAAGTCCTTGCAGCCGAGGAATATGAACTCGAACGCCCCTCCAAGAGTTACCCAAAGCGCAGGTGGCTACCCCGACTGGAGGAGGAAGCATTAAAACCTACATCTCCAGCGTATGACGCGGCTGATTGGCCACCTCGTGGCCGCGACAGAGAGACATTTCAGCCAAAAGCTCAGCCCACACCCCGATGCCACTCAAATAAAAATGTCAAGGCACGGGGAAACACGCTAGACCTGCGAGACATATTGGAGGACAAAGCAAAACACACAAGATTGATCTACGGATCACGAGGGTGCTCCACTACGCGAGACAATAACCATCACGCCGGATACAATAAAAGTAAATCCGGCCGGGCCGAACACAGCGGACAAGACTCATTTGAGTTGCGTCGCGACGTAGCCCAGTACAGAGGCGCCGCACACCCCCTATGCTTCACAGATGAAGTAATGGATCACCAAATCCCAGAGGGTTTCAAACCCGTAAATATCGAATCATACGATGGTACAACAGATCCTGCGGTATGGATCGAGGACTTCCTCCTGCACATCCACATGGCCCGCGGTGACAATCTACACGCCATCAAATATCTCCCACTCAAGCTCAAAGGACCAGCTCGGCATTGGCTCAATAGCCTGCCAGCAGAATCCATTGGCTGTTGGGAAGATCTGGAAGCCGCATTCCTCGACAACTTCCAGGGCACTTATGTGCGATCACCAGATGCCGATGACTTGAGCCACATAATTTAGCAGCCAGAGGAATCGGCCAGGCAATTCTGGACACGGTTCCTGACAAAGAAAAATCAAATCGTCGACTGTCCGGATGCAGAGGCCCTAGCAGCTTTTAAGCACAACATCTGCGACGAGTGGCTCGCCCGGCACCTTGGCCAGGAAAAGCCGAAATCTATGGCAGCCCTCACGACACTCATGACCCGCTTTTGCGTGGGAGAGGACAGCTGGCTGGCTCGCAGCAATAATATATCAAAGAACCATGGTACTTCGGATACCAAGGATAGCAATGGCAGGTCACGTCGCAACAAACACAAGCGCCACATCAACAGCGACAATACCGAGGATACGACAGTCAATGCCGAATTCAGAGGCTCTAAACCCGGTCAGCGGAAAAAGCCATTCAAAAGAAGCACTCCGGGCCCGGTCCAGTTTGGACCGTATACTCGATTGCTCGTGTCAAATACACGGCACCCCCGACAAGCCAGCCAACCACACCAACAGGGAATGTTGGGTGTTCAAGCAGGCCGGCAAGTTAAATGCCGCAAACAAAGATAAGGGGTTATATAGCAATGACGAGGAGGAGCCCCGGCCATCGAACATCGGAGGACAGAAGAGGTTCCCCCCACAAGTGTGGACGGTGAACATGATATACGCAACCCACATCCCCAAGAGGGAGCGGAAGCATGCGCTAAGGGACCTATATGCGTTGGAGCCAGTCGCCCCAAAGTTCAACCCATGGTCCTCATGTCCGATCACCTTCGATCGCAGGGACCACCCCACTAGTATCCATCATGGAGGATTCGCCGCACTGGTCCTAGACCCAATCATCGACGGATTTCACCTCACTCGAGTCCCTATGGGTGGCGGCAGCAGCATGAACCTGCTTTATCAGGACACAGTGCGCAAAATGGGTATAGACCCCTCAAGGATCAAACCCACAAAAATGACCTTCAAAGGCATCATACCAGGTGTAGAGGCCCATTGCTCAGGCTCAGTCACACTGGAAGTGGTCTTCGGATCCCCGGATAACTTCCGAAGCGAGGAGTTAATCTTCGATTTAGTACCGTTCCGCAGTGGCTATCATGCACTGCTCGGGTGAACCGCATTTGCGAGATTCAATGCGGTACCGCATTATGCATACCTCAAGCTCAAGATGCCAGGACCTCGGGGGGTCATCACAGTCAATGGAAAAACAGAGCGCTCTCTCCGCACAGAGGAGCACACTGCGGCCCTCGTAGTAGAAGCACAAAGCAGCCTCTTCAGGCAATCCACCAGTTCGGTGATTAAACACCCGGACACCGTCAAGCGCGCCCAGAGTAATCTGCAACGAGACCGCCTGGCACGTTCCGAGCTCGCATAGCAATGCGGCCCCCACCCCAGTACCAGCCAAACGGCAAAATCCGTGCCACGCGTACATAATTACGCATTGAAAATACCATGGGCATAGGTGGGGGGGCACGACTATGGCACGCCCCAAAACACGGCTCAACCGCACTAGGGGCTTCCCGCTTTGTTATTTTTTCTCTCTTTCATGACTTTACTCTCTGGAAACCCCGTCCGGCAGTACGATTGCCGGACACACGATACAACAACCAAGGAGGCAGAAAGCTACGTCGCACCATGGAACTCCCAGGTGGTCTCTGATAACGAGTGAAATACCTGCTTTAAATACCATTCCTCAGCTTGCCCTTGGAGGGGACATGTCAAATAGTTCTACTTTTTGCTTATCGCACTACTTGTATCATTCTGCTTCGATGCACCTTTTTGAATAAACAATGCATAGCACTAGACTATTACCGCATTCTCTATTCTTTTTTATATATATGTTCATTCATGACATTCAGCACCCGTACACTCTGGTACGGCCAATACGCCAGGGGCTTAAGCGTACCCCATAATACGGCGTGAGAAGTCCGAACACTTTCGACAGTGCGGCACCCCGAACTTATAGCATTACATGTATCAGCTCCGAATCATGTCTTGGTCAATAGTTGGGTTTGCCCGGCTCCCATGTTTTGGTACCTTACGTTCCGCTATATCGGCTAAGGTAGCACTGGGAGAACTACTGCGATTGTGCCCCGGTTCATCTGGGCAAGCACCTCAGTAGAGAAAGCTAAAACTGACTGTCATGATAAGGTGAGAGCTGGTCGCTGTTCGAGAGGTCTCGAGTCCCTAAAGAATTATGTCGCTTAGGGTGAGGAGTCGGCTTTGTCCGGCTTAGGCGTGTATAGCGCCCCGAATTCAGCCTTCCGAATACTAGGGGCTTTGCCAAAATTTAAAATTGTAGACTTCTATGGCTAAGTGAGAGTGATAAAGCATTATAGTCCGATTGCCTTGTTCGTTGCGCTGAGCACCTTCCCTCGAAGGACCCAACAATGGGAAAAGGAGTGCTCAGATTTATCCTGAACACCCTAGCACTCGTGGCATGGGGGCAGAAGCCGACGACTGGACATCTCTCAGATTTGATAAACAGCCGCACAGAAGGTAATATTTTAAATTCAAACAAGTGTTGCATAGTGCACATGAACAAGTTTTCATAATACAGGATCACACGAGCAAGTTCATTCAAAAATTACATCCTTCACACACTCGTCCGCCACAAGACGGGCATCCTTCAGGACACCCTCATAATACATTTCAGGGTGGCGATGATCCTTGCCCTGCGGCGGCCCCTCCTTCACCAGCTTCTCGGCGTCCATCTTGGCCCAGTGCACCTTCGCACAGGCAAAAGCCCGGCGTGCACCTTCGATGCAGACGGACCGCTTTATGACTTCCAGCCATGGGCAGGCATCCACAAGCTGCCTCACCAGGCCGAAGTAGCTGTTGGGAAGGGAGTCGCCAGGCCACATCTGGATTATAAGGCCCCTCATGGCCTGTTCGGTCGCCTTGTGCAGCTCGACCAGTTGCTTCAGCTGGTCGCTCACATGCATCGGGTGTTCGGTCCCAGTATACTGAGACTGGAACAACTTCTCCGTCGAGTTTCCCTCTTCGGCCTGGTAGTACTTTGCGGCATCCGACACGCTATGGGGCAAATCTGCGAATGCTCCTGGAGAGTTCCGGACTCGGGTAAGTAACAAGTAATTTACTTTCACATGCTTGCTTTGCATAATGAATGCCTTACCCGTCACTATCTTCCTCATCACCTCAATTTCCTGGAGGGCCTTTTGGGCTTCAGCCTTGGCATGCTTTGTGCTCTCGAGGGCCGCAGGAAGCTCGGACTCTCGCGTCTTCGAGTCAAGCTCCAAAGTCTCGTGCTTCTTCACGAGAGCCTGGAGCTCTTGCTGCACCTCGCCAACCCGTGCCTCTTGTTTCTCCCGCTCGGTGCGCTCCTCGGCCGCTTTGTTTTCGGCCTCGGACAGCGCTCGCTTCAGGGTCGCCACTTCGGTCATGGCCCCTGGCACATCCATGATGATCCTATCATTTTGCAACCACATCTTATATATATATATATAGACAAGGTATTACTTACCTTTGTTCTCCTCGAGCTGCCTCTTGGCAAGACCGAGTTCTTTCTCGGACCGCTCGAGGTTCTGCTTTAGTGCGGCGACCTCCGCAGTCAGTGCGGCAGAGGTCAGCAGCGAAGCCTGCATACGCATATAGACATATTTGTATTAGACTCTTGCAGATATTATTTGATCCTCTATTTGGCTTTTCTTTGTGAACACCAAACAGAGCATCAGGGGCTACTGTCTATGCGGTAATATTTTCCTATATTTTAAATACTTACCTCAAAGCCTGTTAGAAGGCTGGCACAGGCTTCAGTCAGTCCGCTCTTGGCGGACTGAACCTTCTTGATCACCGCACTCATAATAGTGCGGTGCTCTTCATCGATGGAAGCATCACGAAGCGCTCCCAGCAGGTTGTCCGGTGCCTCTGGATAGACAGAGGTCACCGCCACGGGCGGCTTGCCCCTCTTGGTAGGGGGGCGCCTGCCGGAGTCCGGAACCACTGGAGGTTCCAGCGTGGTGTTCGGCTGAGGGCCGAACTTGGAGCCCTTGGGAGTCTTGCTCCCTTTGCACTTGGAGTCCGGAAGGTCGCCTTGAGGTGCCTCCAGGACTACCTCCCCTTGGTTTGGTGCCCCTTGAGACAATACCTCGATATTGTCCGTAGGGCGAGGAGAGGAGGCGGTTGGAAGTGACAAGCTATTCATATCCGACGAGTCCAAGGAACCATCCGACGAGGATACGTCGATGCGGGCTCGGGGTGGACTGCATGATCATATTCGACGTTAGGAGAAGCAGTGCAATAAAAGTATGCTATGAGTTACTCTGGTATCCGAATACTTACGACTTCGCCAGGGGCTTGGCCCCGAGTAACCACTCGTCTTCGCTGTCGGCGGCGGCGGTGGAACAGTCTGGAAGGAGAGTCCTTCCCTTCTTGGACCCTCCGGCCTCCCCGGTTGGGGCGTCCTTCCTTTTCCTGTCTCCCCGGGCTGGAGGGGAGAACCGTCATCTTCCTCCTCCTCGTTTTCACGGGAGGAGTGCGTCTCGGGGTTATCGGATGATGAGTACGATACCACCTGGCGCCGGGAACTCTTTCGGGTTCCCGTGGCCTTCTTCTTGATCTTCTTCTCCGGCACCTCATAAGGAGCCGGAGTCCGCATCTCTGTTAGGAGAGCGTCTGCAGGACCTTCGGGCAGAGGGGCCGGATAGTCAATCTGCTCCGATATCTCCACCCACTCCTATCAAAGGCATGGGAGCTCAGACCCCGCACATGGTTAAACTATGGAAAATAAATACCCTACGAGCTGTATAGAACTTACCGGATTTGCAGGGCGCGTCGCGCTTAGCCCGCGGTCCTGGTAAGGGGAGGGGGGACCTCGGCGCCCTTGAACAGCACCTTCTAGACGTCCTTATGCGTCGTGTCAAAGAGCTCGTGTAGAGTCTGGTGCTGGGCCGTGTCAAACTCCCATAAGTTGAAAGCCCGTCATTGACACGGGAGGATCTGGCGGAAGAGCATGACCTGGACTATGTTGACAAGCTTGAGTTTCTTGCCCGTCATGTTTCGGATACACTTCTGGAGTCCGTCCAGCTCCACCGATGAGTCCCAGGACATGCCCTTCTCCTTCCAGGAAGTGAGTCACGTGGGGATTCCGGATCAAAACTCGGGGGCCGCCACCCAGTTGGTGTCGCGCGGCTCGGTGATGTAGAACCATCCCGATTGTCACCCCTTTATGGTCTCCACGTAGGAGTCCTCGAACCATGTAACGTTGGGCATTTTTCCCACCATGGCTCCACCGCATTCCGTTTGTTGGCCGCCTACTACCTTCGGTTTGAAATTGAAGGTCTTCAGCCACATGCCGAAGTGGGGCCGGACGCGGAGGAAAGCCTCGCACACGACGATGAACGCCGAGATGTTGAGGATGAAATTCGGAGCTAGATCATGGAAGTCCAGCCCATAATAGAACATAAGGCCGCAGACGAATGGATGGAGGGGAAACCCCAGTCTGTGGACGAAGTGGGTGAGGAAAACCACCCTTTCGTAAGGTTCTGGGGTAGGGACGATCTGCCCCGCGGCTGGCAGCCGGTGCGCAATATCCGCGGCTAAGTATCTGGCCCCGCGTAGCTTTTTGATGTCTCCCTCCGTAACGGAGGAGACCATCCACTTGCCTCCCGCTCCGGACATGTTTGGAGAGGGTTGAGGAGAAGGATGTGGACTTGGGCGCTGGAGCTCGAGTGCGTGAGAATGGATGAGCAAGGAGGAAGAAGGCGTGGGAAGAAAAAGGTGAACCCTTACCCCTTTATAAGGGCGGACGAAACTATGCGCCCCCACTAGCCTGGTAAAACTCGCTTATCCCCCAAGCGCCGTAATTGATGGCGTGGTTGGCTTAGCCATGTCCGTATTGATGGGAATCCCGTAATAAGGGGACACAATCTCTGTTTCGACAAGACATGCCAAGGAAACCGCCTCGCGAAACGCGCTGAGGTTGGTTGTGAAAAACGATTCGAATGGTGACCTGGCTGTGGTGTGATGTCACACTGCGGAATGCATCGGCAGATTAGATTTGTGAAAATATTATTCTCTCTACGGTTGTATGTGGAACTTGTTTTGCAGAGCCGGACATGATCCTCGTGTTCAAAATCTTCTATGAAGTATTCGGAGGAGGAACCCACCTTGCAATGCCGAAGACAATCTGCGTGCCGGACTCATCATCATTGAAGCCTGGTTCAGGGGCTACCGAGGGAGTCCTGGATTAGGGGGTATCCAGACAGCCGGATTATATCCTTTGGCCGGACTGTTGGACTATGAAGATACAAGATTGAAGACTTCGTCCCGTGTCCGGATGGGACTCTCCTTGGCATGGAAGGCAAGCATGGCAATACGGATATGTAGATCTCCTTCCTTGTAACCGACTCTGTGTAACCCTAGCCCCCTCCGGTGTCTATATAAACCGAAGGGTTTAGTCCGTAGGACCAAGAACAGACAATCATACCATAGGCTAGCTTCTAGGGTTTAGCCTCTTCGATCTCGTGGTAGATCAACTCTTGTACTACTCATATTATCAAGAACAATCAAGCAGGACGTAGGGTATTACCTCCATCAAGAGGGCCCGAACCTAGGTAAACATCGTGTCACCCGCCTCCTGTTACCATCCGCCTAGACGCACAGTTCGGAACCCCCTACCCGAGATCCGCCGGTTTTGACACCGACACCCAACATTTGCTCAAACGCTGACAACAGAAGTTTTAGCTTTCTAGCCTTGTCTAGGTCATGTTTCATAAAGAGAATTATGTCCGTCCTGCTTGGCGCGCTCAATCAGAATAGCCAACATGTCAGCCACAATGTTAAATAACATTGGGGATATGGCATCACCCGGTTGTAGTCATTTTTTTGTCTGAAAGTAATGGCCGACATCATCATTGACTTTGATGGCCACACTACCTCCAATTACAAAATTTTGGATCCACTTGCACCATTTATCGGAGAAGCCTTTCATCCTTAGGGCCTGTTGGAGGAAAGATCATTTGACCTTGTCATAGGCTTTTTCAAAGTCTATTTTGAATACTACTCCACTCATGTTTTTCCATGCATCTCATGGACGGTCTCATGCAGGATTACTACGCCATCGAGTATGTTCCTTCCTTGCATGAAAGTTGATTGAGATGGCCGAACAACATGGTCAGCTACCGAGTTTAATCTATTCGTCGCCACTTTAGTGAAAATCTTGAAGCTGACATTAAGGAGGCATATGAGTCTGAAATGTTGAATCCGTTTGGCGTCCTTAATCTTTGTCAACAATATAATCTCGCCAAAATTAAGTCTGAATAGGTTAAGTCGGTCGGCATGAAAAGAATTGAACAACTCCAAAATGTCAGACTTGATGATATCCTAGAAATTCTGATAGAATTCTACGGGGAAACCATCAGGGCCTGGAGCTTTGTTATGTTCCATTTGGAACACCGCAGCTCGCACCTCCTCTTCTGAGAATGGCGCCGTTAGGATATCATTTTCTTCTACCATGACATGTGGAATATCATCTGTTCGGGTCTCATCAAGGGTGAAATTCCCTTCAGTCGGCGCTCTAAAAAGAGATTTGTAGTATTTGGTGATATACTTTTTGATCTCCTCTTGACCTTCAATCCTCCCCTCATCTTGTTGGAGACTGTAAATACATTTCTTCCTATGCCGCCCATTGGTGACCAATTGGAAGTATCTTGTATTACTATCACCCATAAAAATGAAATCAGCTTTGGATCTCTGGTAGTATTTGATCTCCTCTTCTCGCAGTAGACGGGAAACCATCTCATTAGATTGATTTTTCAATTCAATCTCTTGCTGAGATAATGTGCGCGTCTCTGCAATTTTGTCGAGGTCATCAATGATGGTACAGAGCCTTTGTTTTTATTTTTTATAAATTCCGTTGGTGTGTTTTGCCCATCCAGAGAGGTGTCGCCTCATGGCTCTTATTTTAAAGATCCATCGTTGAATAGGTGTAGGACCAACAGCGGGCCTCGCCCAAACATTCTTGATCATGTCTACGAATATGTCCCTATGCAGCCAGCCTCTCCCAAACAGTCTGGGTGCCTGGGTTCATAGAGTTAGAATCCGGAATGATGGGTGCATGATCTGATAAGGCCTCGATACACTCTAGGGCTCGCACGGTTACCAAAGGAAATGTTAGTTCCCATTTGGTATCCATTAGTACCATATCGAGCTTCTTGTATGTCGGCACAGATCGGTTGTTCGCCCAAGTGAACTGACACCCCAACATACTGGCCTCCCGAAGATCCAAACTGTCTATCACATCATTGAATAGGAAAGGCCAATGAGTGTCGAAACGGTCATTATTTTTCTCTTCCTGGTACCTCAGAATGTTAAAGTCCCCTCAAATAAGCATTGGGTACAGATTATTCTTAGCCAGGTTAACCAATTCCCGATGGAAAGCAGATTTATGTTCATCTTGGGCAGCCCCATAGACAGCGACAAGAGTCCATGTAAAATTGTCAGCTCTATTCTGCAGGTGAAATTTTATATGAAATTCACCGATCGGAAAAGCCAACAAGTCCATGGTTGTTGTCATTATCCCAAGAAGGATTCCTCCAGATCTTCCATGAGCTGGTAGACTATGCCATGTGTAGTCGAAACCACCTGATAGGTGATCGAGGACATGCGGGCGAAAGTCGCACTTGCCAGCCTCAGAAATTGCCACAAAATCCAAACCGTTTTCCCGGACACAATCACTGACGTGTTTATGTTTAGCCAAGTTTGAGAGACCTTTGTTATTCCAAAACATGCCTCTCTTGTGGAAACTCGGGTTTGTGTTGAACTCTTTGCCTTCTTGGGCGGTTTTTGTTTCTTTTTGGAGGAGTGCGATTTAGATTTCCGCAAAGACGCCATGAAGTCACAAAACATGGACCCAGGTCTTGCATCATCCAATCCAACCTCCGTAACCTCAACAACCAAGTGGGATATAAGCGGGCCATCATATTTGGCATCCGCTTCATAGTGGTTGATAAGATAGTCTTATCTTAAGTCTTGCATGTAATTTAGAGATGACAAAAGGACGTCCACAATGGGTCATATCTCAGCCTTATCTTCAATAACTAGTTATTCCTAAAAACATGGTGAGACATATTGTGCTAAGAGATCATCTCTTGTCTTGTCTTATTTAAGAGAAGACAAGCCTTTTCTTACGAGTTCTCTCTCCTCCACCTCATTATTTATCCTACGTGACACTCCTAAGAGAGCACCATTGTACATGTACTAATGTAGTTTTCAAGGAATCTAACAGAATCCGTAATGGAGTGTTTTCCTTGGTCATGGACCACATCATTTCGTAGGAACCAAGCGCGCTGGAAGACAAGAGGACCAAGCCACACAACTTTAGTTTGATTCTGGCAAGGAGGATCGGGAGACAGTCAGTCCCTGTGTATTTGAAAACCCCTTCCTCCAGCTTGTACGCACTTCGGACAGAGAAGTACCGGCACGATTCGTAGTAACAAGCCGGCACATCCTCCATCTTCACCAAGTGGTCTCGTGTGTTGGATCGGGTGGTTGTTCTACTGTGCATGCCTTTTGAGTGACAATGAGTGGATTTTTTCAGAATCGAAGAACCAGGATAAAGAAAGGGCAGCCCAGTGCACGTAGCTCCTGATTGTGCAGGTTCTGAGAAAAGATCCGGTCACTTTGGTTCTATAGTCTTTCCCTGCATTTTCTGTAAGAGGTTGTTTTCAGGACAAAAACTTATCACAAGGCAACAACTTATCGCTGCGCCAAGGATCGAAGACCCAAAATAGAACAAAAAATAAATCCTTATACCACACTAAGCTCAGTTAGAGGCGTCCTAATTTTTCACACATTTATGTATGTGTTCGTTGTATTTGTGTCAAAAAAATCATGAATTCGCAAAGCTTGCGCGTTTTTCATTTATAGAAGAGTAGAACAAGGTACGAGGTCTCTATCACTAGACCAATTCGAAGTGCCGCGAGAGAGGAAGGAGGGGGTGGATTACGAAGTACCACATCTGAAGGGAAGACTAGAGCCCACCACATGCAGTGCGCAGGGCATCCGACCTCCTTATCTTGTTTTGTCGTTAAAGATGCTCGGGTTCGAGGGATCGAGCCCAGCAGCGTCTGTGACGTGTCGCGATTACTTTGTCTTCTGTAGACACTAGGGGCACGACAGTGCACCCGGTGGGCCTTTGACCGACTCGTTGAGTCGGGTGGAGGATCTAGTGATGATTGTAGCTGCATGAATATAGTCACGGTGAGGCAGAGCCTTCTATCTGCCAAGCATCAACGTGATGCTCCCGAGTCTAGATGAGGCATGGAGCCTGTTTGGGCGAAGTGAAGCCCCCGAGCCCGGAAGCAGCGAGGTTGGAGCCCTCGCGCTCGGATACGACGAGGCTGGAGTACCTGCAAGGTCCAGAAAACAAGGAAAATTTGGGTTTGCATTTTGTTAAACACTGGAACACCAAGTGGGCTTTCACATGCATAGTTAATGCAAAAACTTTTATAAGTAGTACAACTTATGAAGTTACTTCACTCTGGTGCAAATAATAAGCAATGGAGGGAAACCGAGGATGCCGGCTAAATCTGTGATGCAACCCTCGGGCGGTGCCTATGAGGAGATCGGTATTGATTCAACCTCAAAGTTAATCATGAGAGATCTAACGTTGATACTACCCCCGGGTTTTGATAGCGAAAGGGTAGTTTTAGATATGGTTTGTTACGTTGATGCTGCTCCCGGTAGTTTATTCAGGGGAGGTCGGTAAATGACGATACAACCCCTGAGTCCAGACATTATGGGGAGAAACCTCAATGCATCCTCTTAGCTGACTATAGGGAGGTCCACTTTGCCTGATGCAGCCCCCGAGTGTGGCAAAAGAGAGTTCAGTTAACTACTTCCCCTCAGTCCTCTAAGTCTACCCTGAGAGGTTCCTTCTATTTTATGAAGCCCATGGGTCCGACCTCAAAGAGATCTCCTTTGTGGACCATACTAACATTATGCTTAGGCACCGGTATTAGACACACACTAGTGGGGAATCCTGACTCCTTGGGAACGCCTTAGTCCTATCGATTTCAACAACTTTAATTCACGTCTCTTGCTACTTTATTTTATTTTAGTAATTTACTTCACCCACTACACCTCTTTCACCCATATTACTATTGCTTTGGATTTCCTTTAACTTCAGTCACTACTATTTGAGCCCTACAAGAGACAAAAGGCCGATTCCTGTGCTCCTTGTGCAATCAATATTCTTACTTCAAAAAAGCTGCAACTAAACCATGCGCACTTGCAGGCCATCAGTCGCCCTGACATGTGGACCACGTTTGTCATAAATGAAGGAAATATGCCCTAGAGACAATAATAAAGTTGTTATTTATATTTCCTTATATCATGATAAATGTTTGTTATTCATGCTAGAATTGTATTAATCGAAAACTTAGTACATGTACGAATACATAGACAAAATAGAGTGTCCCTAGTATGCCTCTACTTGACTAGCTCGTTAAATGGTTATGCTCCCTGACCATAGACATGTGTTGTCATTTGATGAACGGGATCACATCATTAGACAATGATGTGATGGACAAGACCCATCCGTTAGCTTAGCATAAATGATCGTTTAGTTTTATTGCTATTGCTTTCATCATGACTTTACATGTTCCTCTGACTATGAGATTATGCAACTCTCGAATACCGGAGGAACACATTGTGTGCTATCAAACGTCACAACGTAACTGGGTGATTATAAAGATGCTCTACAGGTGTCTCCGATGGTGTTTGTTTAGTTGGCATAGATCGAGATTAGGATTTGTCACTCCGTGTATCGGAAAGGTATCTCTAGGCCCTCTCGGTAATGCACATCACTATAAGCCTTGCAAGCAATGTAACTAATGAGTTAGTTACGGGATGATGCATTACAGAACGAGTAAAGAGACTTGCCGGTAACGAGATTGAACTAGGTACGATGATACCGACGATCGAATCTCGAGCAAGTAACATACTGATGAAAAAGGGAACAACGTATGTTGTTATGCGGTTTGACCGATAAAGATCTTTGTAGAATATGTGGGAGCCAATATGAGCATCCAGGTTCCGCTATTGGTTATTGACCGGAGATGAGTCTCGGTCATGTCTACATAGTTCTCGAACCCGTAGGGTCTACACGCTTAACGTTCAATGATGATCGGTATTATGAGTTTATGTTTTTATGTACCGAGGGTTGTTCAGAGTCCCGGATGTGATCACGGACATGGCGAGGAGTCTCGAAATGGTCGAGATATAAAGATTGATATATTAGATGACTATATTCGGACACCGGATGAGTTCCGAGGGTCACCGGATATATATCGGGGTGCCGAAAGGGTTATCGGAACCACCAGAGAAGTAATGGGCCTTATTGGGCCTAGGGGAGAGAGAAGGGCTGGCCGCACCCCCCCCCCCCTCCATGGGCCTAGTCCAAATCAGACTAGGGGGAGGGGCGGCGCCCCCTCCTTCCTTCTTCTCCTAGTAGGACTAGAAAAGGGGGGAGTCCTACTCCTACTAGGAGGAGGATTCCTCCCCCCTTGGCGCACCCATGAGGGCCGGCCGACCTCCCCATCCCTCCTTTATATATGTGGGGAGGGGGACACCATAGAGATCATCAAAGTTGATTGTTTAGCCGTGTGCGGTGCCCCCCTCCACAGAATTCCACCTCGGTCATATTGTTGTAGTGCTTAGGCGAAGTCCTGCATCGGTAACTTCATCATCACCGTCATCACGCCGTCATGCTGACAAAACTCTCCCTCGGCCTCAACTAGATCAAGAGTACGAGGGACATCACCGAGCTGAACGTGTGCAGATCGCGGAGGTGCCGTGCGTTTGGTACTTGATTGGTTGGATCGCGAAGACGTTCGACTATATCAACCGCATTTCATAACGCTTCCGCTTTCGGTCTATGAGGGTACGTAGACATACTCTCCCCCTCTCGTTGTTATACATCTCCTAGATAGATCTTGCGTGATCGTAGGAATTTTTTTGAAATACTGCGTTCCCCAACAATAAACATGTTTAAAATTGTCAAAATGGTCATCACTTTCACTTGGTAGTTTTTGGCCACAAAATTATAAAAAAGTTTTAGGTTTTGCCACTCCCAACAAAGTGGTAGTTCTATGGGACATAAGCCCCAGTTGTGTTTTTTTAAATACCCATTCCTTCATGATGGACTAGTTGAGGCAGGGGCTCCAAAGTGCATGGTGAGCGAGTGTTGTGTCAGCGACCAGCCAAATCATGAGCGGGAAGAAAATGAAATTTCAAGCAGGCGGCCGATTCGCAAGCTTCGACTCCAGCTTGGCTTGCGGGCCCGGAATGGGCCTTGGGCCCGGTGCGTGTATAAAGCTCCTCCTACCACCTCTTGTGTGAGGCGGACAGCTGGCAACAACTAGGAAATACTTGGACAGAAAGTAGCTCACCTCTCTCCCCCTCGATCGCCTCCCCGAGTTGTAATTTGAACTCCATTTCATGGCGATTTAGATAGAGAGCTAACAATCTGGTATCAGAGTCAACATCGCCATGCCTTCCTGAGGGGCTTCTTAGGGGGATGGGATGTTAGGGCTGTTGTAGGCCGGTGAGGCTGGCTCGAGTTTAGTCCCACCTTACTTACGGGAGAAGGCTACGGCCATCTTATAAGCGAGAGATTCCTTCCTCCTTTCAGTTCGGGCTTTTGGGATGGAGTGGGCTCTCCGCTGAATGCTGGCCCGTGTGGGCATAAACGTCCAAAACATGGACATGGTGTGGGCTAGGCCGAGTTGGGCGCTATCATCTGGTATGGGAGCTAGCTCTGGTGATTCCGATGATCTCGCCACTTGGGAGGATATGGAAGCCACCAAGCAAAAAATTCTGAGGGGTCCAGCTTGGGGACAAGCCATTTCAAAAGAAGGGGGATTGTCGTTGACCAGGCAGATCATGAGCGGGAAGAAAATGACATTTCAAACAGGCGTCCCATTCGCAAGCCCCGACTCCCGGAATGGGCCTAGGGCCCGGTGCGTGTATAAAGCTCCTCCTATCCCCTCCTGCGCGAGGTGGACGACAGGCAACGACTAGGAAATACTTGGACAAAAAGTAGCTCACCTCTCTTCCCTTGGATTCCCTCCTCTGGTTGTAATTTGAATTCCATTTCATGGCGATTTAGATCGAGAGCTAACATGCTGCCGAGCAAACCCATAGGGCGACCGCACATGGGCCGGCCCGCGACTCCAATTCCGTTTACCGACCTCTCCCATTTGGTTTTCCAGTGATTTTTTTTTGAGGGGGGGGGGGGGGGTTCTCTATTCGCTCCAGGTTTTTTTTTCATAGAAACATGAACATTTTTTCTAAAGTTAAACAATTTGCAGAAAAAAATAGGCCTATAAGTTTTGTAGTCTATAAATCCTATAGAATTAAATAGCATGGTGTGGCATGTAGAGACTTTTGATGGTACGACGTTGAACAGGGACCACCCTTCGCTCTTATTACATCCACGCCGTGCCCGGCGCATGCATGCGTTGCTCTCCACCTCCGCACACCTTGGATCTCATCTCATCTCCCCCAGCTCCCTCCATCGAGTTGGACGCGGTGCAGTTCTTGGCGATAGGCATGGACAGGTGCTCTGCATTGTTATTGTCCTCTTCGATCGCCGCGGCCGCCTGAGGAGCCGGCGCGGACGGGGTAGAAGATGAAGGGGAACGTCGCGGCGGCGGTGCCTCGGCTGGTGGCTCACCGGGAGGTCGAGATGTTCTCGCACTACGTCGGTACGATTCGCGGCCATAGGTTTTACTTCCCCCCCCCCCCCCAGGTCAATGTAGCTTGCGTTCTCGAAGCCGAGCCCATTCGTCGCCCATTTCCTTCGGGCTAGGAGTAATTCAGGCCTTCAATGAATGGGCAACTCTGCAGAATGAATCGAATTGTGGGTTCTGATTTCATGGTCGATCAGGCCAGGTCTGCATTTGCACGACCAGGAGACAAACAGAGTCTATTCGATCACGAGAAATTGATGATACCACGGATTTCATTTGATACACGAATGACGAATCTTGCATTTCAGCATTTTTCTCTGTGGGTTACACTGAATTTTCCTGCTAATCGACCTATTTTCCTCGCAAGTTTTCGTACATGTATTTCAATAAAAAATCTTTACTGTTTCCGCTGAACATGTTTCCCCTGCATCATTGTTTTATGCTGACCGTTGCCGCATGCACTGTTCATCGATTCCGAGTAACATAAGCAATGGCCCATTCATCAGCACTTATCTGAATCTGTTTCTCAGCTAATCAAATCGGGATCGAGGATCCGAACCAGTGCCCCCACCTTTGTACAATGGCCTACGAGTACCTGAAGAAGAGCGAGGGCTACGAGCAGAATCTGCTCGCCTTCTTTCACAACAACATGGACCCGGACGCCCTGCTCGTGAAGCTGATCGAGGAGCTGGACAGATGCATACTCGGCTACTTCTCCTTCCACTGGAAATGGGCAACCCACGTGATCACGCAGGTATACGGCAAATGGGGCAGATTAAAGCGGAGGAAAATTTTGCACACTGACCAACTGACCTCTCGTTCGTAAAAATATGTCTCTCTGTATCACTTGCTTAATTAGGTTCTGACAGCAGAGCAACCTAAACGCAAGCTCAGGAGCTTGGTGTTTGAGGCCACCAGGTAATTAATCAACTGTCCACCTTTCATATATGTGATGATTCATTGATCCGGCCGGCACAAAATGCGCAAGACAACAAGTTAGTCGTACAGATTCTCGATGGAATCTGGTTTTTGGTTGTTCATGATTGGGCAACGTACGTCCAGGAAGATGAGGTTCGAGAGGGTGACGAGAGAGCTGAAGGTGACGAGGCTCTTCTCGACTCTGATGGAGGAGCTCAAGGTGGTCGGGATAAGCTGCCACGAGAACCAGCCGCGCTACCCCCCGGAGGAGGTGATGGTCCCGGCGGCGCAAGGCGACCGCAGCCCGGTGCTGCTCCTGATGGGCGGCGGCATGGGCGCCGGCAAGAGCACCGTGATCAAAGAGATCGTGAAGGAGTGAGTCTCCTCGATCGAGTCGCCGGCAAGAGCGTGCAGTGAGCACCGTGTGTGCTGTGCTCGAATCAATGCGAATTAACGCGTGCTTGCAGGATGTTCTGGTCGGGCGCGGCGGCGAACGCGGTGGTGGTGGAGGCCGACGCGTTCAAGGAATCGGATGTCATCTACCAGGCCATCAACTCCCGCGGCCACCACAACGACATGCTGCAGACCGCCGAGCTGGTAATCAATCAATGGAGCACTGGTTTTCTTGCGCGTTGCAGCAGTACAAATGCGTGCGTGCATGATGATGCAGGTGCACCAGTCGTCGACGGACGCGGCGGCGTCGGTGCTGGTGACGGCGCTGAACGAGGGGCGGGACGTGATCATGGACGGCACGCTGTCGTGGGAGCCGTTCGTGCTGCAGACCGTGGCCATGGCGCGGGAGGTGCACCAGCAGCGGTACCGCATGGGGGCCGGGTACAAGGTGGCCGCCGACGGGACCACCACCGAGCAGTACTGGGAGGCCGTGGAGGACGAGGAGGGCATCGGGCCCAACTGCAGAATGAAGCCCTACCGCATCGAGCTCGTCGGTGTCATCTGCGACGCCTACCTCGCCGTCATCAGAGGGATCAGGTAACTAGCTAAGATCAACTCTAGCCGATCGATCCTTTAATAATAAAGAAGTATCGGCCAAGTAAAACTTAGTGGAGTGTTTTTATTCCACACTATTTTTTGCCGGATCTAGCCGATCTTCTAAACTTAGTGAATACTAAGTACAAAAAAATATCAAATGCATTTTACTTTCGGTCACTGAAACAAATTTCATTGCTTCTTTATTTCATTAAACGATAGTTTAATATACCGGAGTACATAATTCATCGATTTTTGGCTAAGAGAATTGAACTAAAAAAAACAAGAACTACAATTAGACATTTTAATAGAAATTTAACTTTCATAGTTGCTCCCATTAGTTGAATTAATATTTACTTTATGTCTTCATTTTAAACACTGTTGATGCTCTCAATTGGTTTCTCGAGTTTGCACACTTTTTTCTTCTTCGGTTCCGACGAATTCGACATTGCGTTACCTCTAGTCTCATCTCTAGTTTCTACTCTAGTAAGGAATGCATGAACATCTATCAAATTTCTCGCTATTAATAGATCGATGTAATCTTGTTTTGGATATCAAAAATTGTCATTCTATCCACAATTTTGAACAAACAATGAGGTACAAATTGCAACTAATCCGATGAACAACCGGATAAACAAGCACTCACCCCATCTCTTTTGCACTTGAAAAACACCCATTCGGGATGTTCTAGCATGGTCGAAACTCCGCGCATCACCTGCCGCGGGTAGTCGTTGCACTTGATGATCGGGCAACGGGGAGCCGACGAGTTGTTGGGCCAGTGCCGAGCCCGGCCAACGTTGGGTGTGTCTTTGCCGGCGGTTCGCCGACGAGTGAGATTCGAGCGGTTAGAGGAGATCATACTTACATGCGGCATAGAGTCTTTGTCGGGGGCTGTGCGGTTTGGTAACCAGCCAATCCATCGTCGCCGGCGGCCGGATGCATCAAATTTGACAGCGATGGCGACATCCACCGATTCCTGCGCCGCCCACGGCGAGGGAGACTCGAATCCGAGTGGTCCAGGACCGCAACGGGGCCTACGGAGCGTCAGCGGTGACGGGTGGTGGCCGGTGGAGGTGGGAAGGATGATGTTGGCATAGATGTGGCGCGGGAGTAGGATGGGTGAGGCTACGGTAGAGAGCAGATTTTTTTGCTTGAGCTGTGGACGGCCGACTCAATACAAGAGTCCACTAGAAGGCCGAGTAAGAATTTTACTTCACCATTCAGTTTAGGAGATCGGCTAGGTGCGGTTGGCTAGAGTTTCTAAGCACCCATGCACAATGACACGATTCGTTTGTACGGCGGTGATGTACATGCACGCAGGCGAGCCATCATATGCGGGAGGGCGGTGCGGGTGACCTCGCAGCTGAGGTCCCACAAGCGGTTCGCCTCCGCCTTCCGGAGGTACTGCGAGCTCGTCGACAACGCCAGGCTCTACAGCACCAACGCCGTCGGCGGCCCAAAGGTATCTTTTTTCCTTGTGCACCGATCGACGGACGTCTTCTCCGTGTTGTGATGCGTGGATCCATGGATGCAACAGCTGATAGCGTGGAAGGACGGGGGCAGCAGGCTGCTGGTGGACGTGGAGGACATCCAGCTGCTGGACCGGGTGAGCAGGATGAACGAGGAGGCCAATTGCGTCCACGAGCTGTACCAGAACGGGCACCCCACGGGCGGCGCGGGGTCGTCGGTGTGGGAGGACCTGGTGACGTCGCCGGAGAGGGCGTCCATCCAGCGGGAGCTCAAGGCGGCGATCCTCGAGAGCGAGGCCTGCTTCCCGTCCCCGTAGGCCGTAGCCACGCGCGCTGCTGGCCGCACTTCTTTCTTCTCAGTTTTCCAATATGAGGATAGGCTTCTGGGTTCTGGTCTCTGCACTGCATCCAATCAATGCAATGCACGCACCCATTCCGTACGTACTGTTTGGTCATCATATATTTTTCTCCGAGAGTCTTGTTTTGGTAAACTTTGTGAGCTAGTTGTAAACTTGTAATTAGGTTGGTTAATCCCTTGTCAGGCAAATTATTATGGAATAAGAGATGGATCAAATGCGCAACATGCATGTTGGTTAGTTTCATCCGGGCTAATTCAATTTCAAGAAAATCGTTCCGTGTGAATATTTGGGGTGTGTTTGGTAGCTGTTCCCATCCTAACATAGTTGTTCCCCTTTGAGACATGCTAAGTCTAGACATGCTAGGCATATGAATGTGCAGTTTTTTTTTGGCGGGGACATGAATGTGCAGTTGTTTGATAGTGATGTATTTGTCGAGACATGCTGTCCTGAGACTGTGTTTGGTAGCCCGGATCTGAGGTAGGTTGCACATTCATGTCCAATCAATACAATGCACGCAGCCATTCCGTACGTACTATTTGGTCATCATATTTTTTTTTCGAGAGTTTTGTTTTGGTAAACTTTGTGAACTAGTTGTAAACTTGTAATTAGGTTGGTCAATCCCTTGTCAGGCAAATTATTATGGAATAAGAGATGGGTCACATGCGCGCAACATGTTGGTACTTTTACTTTCAGCCGTGTTGATTCATTTTCGAGAAAATCGTTTTCTGTGGATTGTGGTGCGTTGAGAGACACCTAAATTTTGTAAACCGCCACGCCAAATTTAAGGTGAAGCGGCGTTCAGTGCATTTTACCCATTCGAGGACGAGCAGGAATTAAGCTTGGGGATGCTGATACGTCTCCGTCGTATCTATAATTTTTTATTGTTCCATGCCAATATTATACAACTTTCATATACTTTTGGCAACTTTTTATACTATTTTTGGGACTAACATATTGATCCAGTGCCCAGCGTCAGTTCCTGTTTGTTGCATATTTTTTGTTTCGCAGAAAATCCATATCAAATGGAGTCCAAACAGGATAAAAACTGACGGAGATTTTTTTTGAAATATATGTGATTTTTGGGAAGAAGAATCAACGCGAGACGATGCCCGAGGGGGGCACGAGGCAGGGGGCGCGCCCCAGGGGGTCAGGCGCGCCCTGGGCCCTTGCGGCCACCCCGTAAGGCAGTTGGTGCCCTTCTTTCGCCGCAAGAAAGCTATTATCCGGATACAAATCATGATAAAATTTCAGCCCAATCGGAGTTACGGATCTCCGGGAATTTAAGAAACGGTGAAAGGCCAGAATCTGGAACGCAGAAACAGAGAGAGACAGAGAGACAGATCCAATCTCGGAGGGGCTCTCGCCCCTCCGCCGCCATGGAGGTCATGGACCAGAGGGCAAACCCTTCTCCCATCTAGGGAGAAGGCCAAGGAAGAAGAAGAAGAAGAAGAAGGGGGGGGGGGGCTCTCCCTCTCTCTCCCGGTGGCACCGGAACACCGCCTGGGCCATCATCGTGTGACGGCGATCTACACAAACACCTCTGTCATCTTCACCAACATCTTCATCACCTTCCCCCATCTATCTACAGCGGTCCACTCTCCCGCAACCCGCTGTACCCTCTACTTGAACATGGTGCTTTATGCTTCATATTATCATCCAATGATGTGTTGCCATCCTATGATGTCTGAGTAGATTTTCGTTGTCCTATCGGTAATTGGTGAATTGCTATGATTGGTTTAATTTGCTTGTGGTTATGTTGCTATCCTTTGGTGCAAATCGTATGAACGCGCGCGTGGATCACTGAAGGAAATATTCCCTAGAGGCAATAATAAAGTTATTATTTATTTCCTTATATCATGATAAATGTTTATTATTCATGCTAGAATTGTATTAACCAGAAACTTAGTACATGTGTGAATACATAGACAAAAGAGTGTCACTAGTTTGCCTCTACTTGATTAGCTCGTTGAATCAAAGATGGTTAAGTTTCCTAGCCATAGACATGAGTTGTCATTTGATTAACGGGATCACATCATTAGAGAATGATGTGATTGACTTGACCCATTCCGTTAGCTTAGCACGATGATCGTTTAGTTTGTTGCTACTGCTTTCTTCATGACTTATACATGTTCCTCTGACTATGAGATTATGCAACTCCCGAATACCGGAGGAACACTTTGTGTGCTACCAAACGTCACAATGTAACTAGGTGATTATAAAGGTGCTCTACAGGTGTCTCTGATGGTACTTGTTGAGTTGGCATAGATCAAGATTAGGATTTGTCACTCCGATTGTCGGAGAGGTATCTATGGGCCCTCTCGGTAATGCACATCACTATAAGCCTTGCAAGCAATGTGACTAATGAGTTAGTTGCAGAATGATGCATTACGGAACGTGTAAAGAGACTTGCCGGTAACGAGATTGAACTAGGTATTGTGATACCAACGATCGAATCTCGGGCAAGTAACATACCGATGACAAAGGGAACAACGTATATCGTTATGCGGTTTGAACGATAAAGATCTTCGTAGAGCCAATATGAGCATCTAGGTTCTGCTATTGGTTATTGACCGGAGATGAGTCTCGGTCATGTCTACATAGTTCTCGAACCCGTAGGGTCCGCACGCTTAACGTTCGGTGATGATCGGTATTATGAGTGTATGTGTTTTGATGTACCGAAGGTTGTTCGGGGTCCCGGATGAGAACAGGGACATGACGAGGTGTCTCGAAATGTTCGAGATGTAAAGATCGATATATTGGAAGGCTATATTCGGACATCGGAAAGGCTCTGAGTGGTTCGGGTATTTATCGGAGTACCGGAGAGTTACGGGAATTCGCCGAGGAGTATATGGGCCGTATTGGGCTTTAGGGGAAAGAAAGAGGGGAGGCTGCCCCCCCCCCCAAGGCCTAGTCCGAATTGGACTAGGGGGAGGGGCGGCGCCCCCTCCTTCCTTCTCTTCTCTTTTCCCTTTCCTTCTCTCCTACTCCTACTACACGGAAGGGGGGAATCCTACTCCCGGAGGGACTAGGACTCCCCAGGGCCCGCCATAGTAGAGGGCCGGCCCTCCCCCTCCTCCACTCCTTTATATACGGGGGAGGGGCACCCCATGGACACACAAGTTGATTGTTCCAAGCTGTGTGCGGTGCCCCCCTCCACCATAATCCACCTCGATCATATCGTAGCAGTGCTTAGGCGAAGCCCTGCGTCGGTAGCAACATCATCACCATCATCACGCCGTCGTGCTGACGGAACTCTCCCATGAAGCTCTGCTGGATCAGAGTTCGTGGGACGTCATCGAGCTGAACGTGTGCTGAACTTGGAGGTGTTGTGCATTCGATACTTGGATCGGTCGGATCGTGAAGACGTTCGACTACATCAACCGCGTTCTTATAACGCTTCCGCTTACGGTCTATGAGGGTACGTGGACGATACTCTTCCCTCTCGTTGCTATGCATCACCATGATCTTGCGTGTCCTTAGGAATTTTTTTGAAATTATTGCGTTCCCCAACAGTGGCATCCGAGCCAGGTTTATGCGTAGATGTTATATGCACGAGTAGAACACAGAGGAGTTGTGGGCGTGGGTATATACATATTGCTTGCCGTCACTAGTTGATTCTTGATTCAGCGACACTATTGGATGAAGCGGCTTAGACCGACATTATGCGTACGCTTACGCGAGACTGGTTCTACCGACGTGCTTCGCACACAGGTGGCTAGTGGGTGTTTGTTTCTCCAGCTTTAGTTGAATCAGATTCAATGAACAGGGTTCTTTCTGAAGATCAAAAAGCAATCACTATACCGCGTTCTGGTTTTTGATGCGTAGGTAAGAACGGTTCTTGCTCAGCCCGTAGCAGCCACGTAAAACTTGCAACAACAAAGTAGAGGACGTCTAACTTGTTTTTGCAGGGCATGTTGTGATGTGATATGGTCAAGACGTGATGAGATATAAATTGTTGTATGAGATGATCATGTTTTGTTAAAGTTATCGACAACTGGCAGAAGCCTTATGGTTGTCTCTTTATTGCATAAGATGCAAGTGCCATGTAATTGATTTACTTTATCGCTATGCGATAGCAATAGTTGCAAAAGCAATAGTTGGCGAGACGACCATGTGATGACCCACGAGTAAAGGGGATCTATCGTAGTCCTTTCGATAAGTAAGAGTGTCGAACCCAACGAGGAGCAGAAGGAAATGATAAGCGGTTTCCAGCAAGGTATTCTCTGCAAGTACTGAAATAAGTGGTAATAGATAGTTTTGTGATAGGATAATTTGTAACGAGCAACAAGTAAAAAAAGTAAATAAAGTGCAGCAAGGTGGCCCAATCCTTTTTGTAGCAAAGGATAAGCCTGGACAAACTCTTATATAAAGAAAAGCACTCCCGAGGACACATGGGAATATCGTCAAGCTAGTTTTCATCACGTTCATAAGATTCACATTTGGTACTTTGATAATCTGATATGTGGGTGGACCGGTGCTTGGGTACTGTCCTTACTTGGACAAGCATCCCACTTATGATTAACCTCTATTGCAAGCATCCGCAACTACAACAAAAGTATTAAGGTAAACCTAACCATAGCATGAAACATATGGATCCAAATCAGCCCCTTACGAAGCAACGCATAAACTAGGGTTTAAGCTTTTGTCACTGTAGCAACCCATCATCTAGTTATTACTTCCCAATGCCTTCCTCTAGGCCCAAATAATGGTGAAGTGTCATGTAGTCGACGTTCACATAACACCACTGGAGGAGAGACAACATACATCTCACCAAAATATCAAGCGAATACCAAATTCACATGACTACTAATAGCAAGACTTCTTCCATGTCCTCAGGAACAAACGTAACTACTCACAAAGCATAAACATGTTCATAATCAGAGGGGTATTAATATGCATATAGGATCTAAACATATGATCTTCCACCAATTAAACCAACTAGCATCAACTACAAGGAGTAATTAACACTACTAGCAACCTACTAGTACCAATCCCGGAATTGGAGACAATAATTGGATACAAGAGATGAACTAGGGTTTTGAGAGGAGATGGTGCTGATGAAGATGTTGATGGAGATTGCCCTCTCCCGATGAGAGGAGCGTTGATGATGACGATGGCGATGATTTCCCCCTCCCGGAGGGAAGCTTCCCCGGCAGAACAGCTCCGGCAGAACCCTAGATTGGTTCCGCCAAGGTTCCACCTCGTGGCGGCGGAGTTTCGTCCGAGAAGATGGCTTCTTATTTTTTTTCCATCGAAAGACTTCATATAGCAGAAGATGGCCACCGGAGGGTCACTAGGGGGCCCACGAGGTAGGGGGTAGGGCGTGCCCCCACCCTCGTGGGCAGGGTGTGGCCCCCCTGGTGAACTTTTTCCGCTGAGTATTTTTTATATATTCTGAAAATGTCTTCCATGAAGTTTCAGGACTTTTGGAGCTGTGCAGGATAGGTCTCTAATATTTGCTCCTTTTCCAGCCCAGAATCCCAGCTGCCGGCATTCTCCCTCTTTATGGAAACCTTGTAAAATAAGAGAGAATAGGCATAAGTATTATGACATAGTGTGTAATAACAGCCCATAATGCAATGAATATCAATATAAAAGCATGATGCAAAATGGACGTATCACCATGTGATGACACATTGATGGAGATCAAGATGATGGAGATCATGGTGTCCGATAGAGATCATGACCGTACTTTGGAGATGGAGATCAAAGGCGCAAGATGATCATGGCCATATCATGTCACATATTTTGATTGCATGTCATGTTTATCCTTTATGCATCTTATTTTGCTTAGTTCGGTGGTAGCATTATAAGATGATCTCTCACTAAATTTCAAGGTATAAGTGTTCTCCCTGAGTATGCACCGTTGCGACAGTTCTTCGTGTCGAGACACCACGTGATGATCGGGTGTGATAAGATCTACGTTCACATACAATGGGTGCAAGCCAGTTTTGCACATGCGGAATACTCGGGTTGAACTTGACGAGCCTAGCATATGCAGATATGACCTCGAAACACTGGAGACCGAAAGGTCGAGCGTGAATCATATAGTAGATATGATCAACATAGTGATGTTCACCATTGAAAACTACTCCATCTCACGTGATGATCGGACATGGTTTAGTTGATTTGGATCACGTGATCATTTAGATGACTAGAGGGATGTCTATCTAAGTGTGAGTTCTTAAGTAGTATGATTAATTGAACTTTAATTTATCATGAACTTAGTCCTGATATTATTTGCATATCTATGTTGTAGATCAATAGCTCGCGATGTAGCTCCCCATTTATTTTGATATGTTCCTAGAGAAAAACTAAGTTGAAAGATGTTAGTAGCAATGATGCGGATTGGATCCATGATCTGAGGATTATCCTCATTGCTGCACAGAAGAATTATGTGCTTGATGCACCGCTAGGTGATAGACTGGTTGCAGGAGCAGATGCAGGCGTTATGCACGTTTGGCGGGCTCGATATGATGACTACTTGATAGTTTAGTGCACCATGCTTTACAGCTTAGAGTCGGGGCTTCAAAGACGTTTTGAACGCCACGGAGCATATGAGATGTTCCAAGAGTTGAAATTAGTATTTCAGACTCATGCCCATGTCGAAAGGTATGAGACCTTTGACAAGCACTTTGCCTACAAGATGGAGGAGAATAGCTCAGCTAGTGAGCGTGTGCTCAGAATGTCTGAGTACTACAATCACTTGAATCAAGTGGGAGTTAATATTCCAGATAAGATAGTGATAGACAGAGTTCTCTTGTCACTATCACCAAGTTACTAGAACTTCGTGATGAACTATAATATGCAAGGGATAACGGAAACGATTCCCAAGCTCTTCGTGATGCTGAAATCTACGAAGGTAGAAATCAAAAAAAGCATCAAGTGTTGATGGTTGACAAGACCACTAGTTTCAAGAAAAGGGCAAAGGGAAGAAGGGGAACTTCAAGAAGAACGACAAGCAAGTTGCTGATCAAGTGAAGAAGCCAAGTCTAGACCTAAGCCTGAGACTAAGTGCTTCTACTACAAAGGGACTGGTCACTGGAAGCAGAACTGCCCCATGTATTTGGCGGATAAGAAGGATGGCAAAGTGAACAAAGGTATATTTCATATACATGTTATTGATGTGTACTTTACTAGTGTTTATAGCAACCCCTCAGTATTTGATACTAGTTCAGTTGCTAAGATTAGTAACTCGAAACGGGAGTTGCAGAATGAACAGAGACTGGTTAAGGGTGAAGTGACGATGTGTGTTGGAAGTGGTTCCAAGATTGATATTATCATCATCGCACACTCCCTATACTTTCGGGATTAGTGTTGAACCTAAATAAATGTTATTTGGTGTTTGCGTTGAGCGGGAATATGATTTGATCATGTTTATTGCAATACGATTATTCATTTAAAGTCAGAGAATAATTGTTGTTCTGTTTACATGAATAAAACCTTCAATGGTCATACACCCAAGGTGAATGGTGTAACGCCCTCGATGCGGATATATCTCCCACGTGTCGAAGCACGACTTAGAGGCATAACCGCATTGAAAGGAATGTCGCAAGTGAGGTAATCTTCACACAACCCATGTAATACAATAGGGGAAAAGAGATACATAGTTGGCTTACAATCGCCACTTCACACAATTACATGAATAAAACATTACATCATCCAGATACAAACAAGGTCCGACTACGGAACCAAAATAAAAGAAGAACCCCAAATGCGACAAAGGTCCCCGATCGACCCCAACTGGGCTCCACTACTGATCAACTAGAACGAAACAACATAAAGGACAAGATCTTCAACGAGCTCCTCCTTGAGCTTGGTTGCGTCATCTGCACGGACTCATCGGCACCTGTAAACTGGTTTTGGAAGTATCTATGAGCCACGGGGACTCAGCAATCTCGCACCCTCGCGATCAAGAATATTTAAGCTTATAGGTAAGGCAAGGTAAAAATGTGGAGCTGCAGCAAGCGACTAGCAAATATGGTGGCTAACATACGCAAATGAGAGCGAGAAGAGAAGGCAAAGCACGGTCGATAGAAGTATGATCAAGAAGTGATCCTAGAACAACCTACGTCAAGCATAACTCCAACACCGTGTTCATTTCCCGGACTCCGCCGGAAAGAGACCAGCACGGTTACACACGCGGTTGACTCATCTTAATTAAGTTAAGGTTCAAGTTATCTACAACCGGACATTAACAAATTCCCATCTGCCCATAACCGCGGGCACGCCTTTCGAAAGTTCAAATCCCTGTAGGGGTGTCACAACTTAGCCCATGACAAGCTCTCACGGTCAACGAAGGATTAGACCTCCTCCCGAGACATTCCGATCAGACTCGGTATCCCGGTATAACAAGACATTTCGACAGGGTAAAACTAAACCAGCAACACCGCCCGAATGTGCCGACAAATCCCGATAGGAGCTGCACATATCTCTTTCTCAGGGCACACTCAGATGAGCCAAACGTCGGGTAGGCCAGCCCAGAGTTGCCCCTGGTAGCCCCGGACATCGCTCAGTTGGACCAACACTCAAAGGAGCACTTGCCCGGGGGGTAAAATAATGATGACCCTCAGGAGCGCGACTCGCAAGGGAAAAGAAAAGGCTAGGCGGCAAATGGTAAAACCAATGTTGGGCATTGCTGGAAGAGCTTTACTTAAGGCAAACTGTCAAGGGGTTCCCATTATTACCCAACCGCGTAAGGAACGCAAAATCCGGGAACATAACACCGATATGATGGAAACTAGGGCGGCAAGAGTGGAACAAAACACCAGGCACAAGGCCGAGCCTTCCACCCTTTACCAAGTATATAGATGCATTAATTAAATAAGATATAATGTGATATCCCAATAAGTAAACATGTTCCAACAAGGAACAACATCTCCATGTTCCAACAAGGAACAAACTTCAATCTTCACCTGCAACTAACAACGCTATAAGAGGGGCTGAGAAAAGCGGTAACATAGCCAATCAACGGTTTGCTAGGACTAGGTGGGTTAGAGGCTTAGTTCAACAATATGGGAGGCATGATAGGCAAGTGGTAGGTATCGCAGCATAGGCATAGCAAAAGAGCGAGCAACTAAGCAAACAAAGATAGAAGTGATTTCGAGGGTATGATCATCTTGCCTGAAATCCCGCAAGGAAGAAGAACGAGTCCATGAAGAAGACAAACGGACGTAGATGAACGGGTCCTCACAAACACGACGTTAACGGAAACAACCCGAAGAAGCAACACCGGAAACAAGCACACAACATAGTAAACAACCACGACATGAATATGGCATGATGCAGAATCAAGTATGATGCATGTCCGGTTTAATGAAGCATGGCATGGAAAAGTGCAACAAACAACACTACAAATTAAGTGGAGCTTAATATGCAACGAGTTGCATATTGACGAAACACCACGACAAGTTATTTAGTTCGATCTCGTTTATGTACCCAACAATATTAAATGTTGTTAAACAAGGCAAGAGGGTGAAGAAAAAGAAAACTACCTATCTAGGCAAGTTTAAATGAGGCCGGAAGCAACGAACAACATTTCCGGTAAATCCCCATATGCCTTAGTAATTTATCAACAACAATTTAAACATTTTAATTGTTGTTATCACGATGCAGATGACATGAACAAGTTTATGCAATTTTTATTAAAAGTTGACAAGAGCATTATGAAGCATTTGTCACTGTGGTGGAAAGGAAAGGGGTGCCACGGCAACGATAATGAAAACGGTGCCATGGCAACATTCCGGTTCCGGTAACTCGATTGACATACCGATACAAAGGGGAAGTGTGCGGATGCGTGCAAAAGATGGTGGGACGCTCCCGGATTCCGGGTGTCCCACGCGATGACGGTAACAAGGCAAAAAAGGGGCAACGTGCATCGACAATTCGAACACGGTTCAAACATGAGCATCTCAAACATCGCAAGCATTCGATCACGGATGTCGTCTCGATGGTTATACCTTCGAAGCGTGTGTTTTCGGAGCGGTTCGGGTCAAGCGGTGTAGTCGTTCACGATCGTCGTGGGAAGTAGTGGTACTCGGCGATGGTAGAGGAAGTAGTTGTTCACATGACGGTAGTCGAACTTGACGGTTCCGTTACACGGGTCTTCGGCAATGGTAGTGGTACCCATTTTGTAGTCCTGCACATTCCGTAGACGTTCGAAGTCACGACGAGGATCTTGACATCCACGGTTCTTCGAGGGTCAACGGTACATGTTCTGTAGAAGTTCGGGCGGTGGTAGTGGTACACGTTTAACATCGACGGTAGTTGTCACGGTTCGTAGACGAACTTGGTGTATCCGTGCAGTGGTCGAACTTGAGGTGGTCCCGGACCGGCTGGACTTGGCGCATCCGACAACAAAAGTATGCAAACGGGTTCGGTGGTGACTATGAGGAATCCAACTATGTGGCACTCGGCATCGAGGTCCCGCAGCTCAACAGCGACAGTAGGCAGGCCCTAACAGAGACGAAACAAGGCGGACATAGGCGGAGGAGAACGCGACGAGGCGGGCGGTCGCGGCAGCGGCTCGCTCGCCGGCAACTGCTGGAGACGGAGGTCGGGCAGATGGAGCTTCTACTCCGGCGATGCAGCGGCGCAGGGAATGGAGGGACGTGCTGCTCCGGGCGCTCGACGGCGTCTCCATTGAGAACTGAGTCGAGGCAACGGCTCAGCGGCCATGAGTTGGGCTCCTGTTACAGAGAACAAGAGAGATGAGAGGTGGAGGTGGGAAGGAGAAGGAGGAAGAGGTGCGAGGGAAGGGGCCTTGGAGGTTGAGGTCGGCGGGAACGGCGCGCAGGCTGATCCGGGCGGAGGTATGCGGGACCCCGCCGACGGCGTGGCCTGAGACGACGGCGCCATGGGGATTGGTCCCCTGGACGCATCCTGCGATGCTGGAAGAAGCAACAGCGGGGTTTGTGGAGAGGCGAGGTGGAGGAGGAGCTGGCGGCGCAAGTAGAACCAGAGGGAGAGGGTCGAGGGAATCGGTTGGAGCACGGGGATCGAGCGGATGGGGTGCTGCGAGGGAGATGGTTCTCGGGCTCCTGGCGGCGCTGGTGGGAGCGAGAGGGAGGAGAGGATCGGGTTAGGTTAGCAGCGGAACTGGTGGGCCGGCGCGAGAGGCCCAGGTGGGCTCGCTGATGGGCTTAGAGGTAATTGGCCGGCCTGGCTCCCTCTTCTCACTCCTCTTCTCACCCTTTTCAAAACAGAAAAAATAAAGAGAAAGAAAAAGGGGAGAAAAGGAAGGTTAGAGAAAGAGTTTGGGCACGGGGATAATTTTCACGGACTCAGAAAAATGTGCACGGTCCGGGAAAATAGAAAAAGTTCAAGTTTGAAAGATTAAATTCAAATTCCTTTGCATTTAATTCAAAAGGTTTGAACTAGGATAGGTTTTTTCGAAGTGCCCAAAAATGTTGAGAAATTAGGCGGAGCTCCGAAAAATGATGAAAGGACATGTGGCAAAGTTAGAGGCCAAGAGTTGAAATAATAAAAGGCATTGGGATTTTTGCAAGTGTGTTAAGGTAATTCCACATAATTGGAATAATTACTATAGCTCTCTAAATATCGAGAGGATAAGTTGTAAAGAGAATCACCATGTGAATTCCCTCGATTTAAATGGATCAAAGATCCATACCATTTGTTTAGTTGAGTTTTAAAACAAGTTGCATAATGACATGATGCAATGCACATGATGCAAAGATGAAATGCAGCGGACCAAACAAAACACATGACGAAACCCGGAAACCCTGGAAGGCAACTGAAGCTCCGGTCTTGGGGCATTACAACACTCCACCACTACGAGAGGATCTCGTCCCGAGATCTAGGATGGCACCGGAGGGATAAACGGAAGAGAAATAGAAGAGGTAAAACTAAGTTGCTTCTTTGACAAATGAGTGAAACCACGAGCCTTGAGAGGTTGAACAAATTGAAAGAAAGAATGCAACGAGAAAGAGCGAAGTTGAAAGCACTCCGTTAGAAAAAAGAACAAGGAACAACAACACACTGCCTCCGGAACTAATGAATGAATGAAACAAGGGGTAAGAAAGATCTCAGACAGCACTCCGTTTGAGAAGAGATGAAAGGCTTGATAAGGCGAAAAGAGCTAGAGCAAAAAGGACACACCACTCCGGTTAAATGGATAAACCAAGAAAAGAACACGATCCTGACAGAACGAAAAGATGGGTTGAAGAGAGCAACATCACAAAGCCTCCGGAACAAAATTAAGAATAGAATGGAATGAACGAAGGGAAACAAGATCTTGAGGGAGCACGCTTACAACAAATGCTAGAACGGAGTTGTTGGAAAACCAACAACGAAAAGAATAAGCTTGATATGGTCTTATGGAATACATCTCAAATTATGAGGTGATAACCTGCCACTCACGGGAAAAGAATTGATTGGATTTATATGAACAAGGAGACGAGAAACTTATCACCGGAAGGATACATGAAGAACTTGGGTCATTAATGAGCACCATAACAACAATCCTTAGGGAAGGCTTTAGGTGAAATATAACCCAATATAATTCCAACGAAGAGGTTGATGGATTTAACATATCTCATTCTTAACAACAATCGAATCATGAAACATGAACTCAGATTATCAAGAATGACACAATACCATCTCCAATGATACGGAAGAAAGAATTGCACTCTGGATTACAATATGAAGAAAGCTTGAGCTTGCTAGAAATGAATCTCGATGAAAACTTCGAGAAGGAATTAAATCCTTGATGAATCACCATGTCGAGCCTTCATGAAAACTCCAGTAAAAAAAGAATGATCAAACGAAATGGAGGGTTAAAAGAATAAGGTTGAAGCCTTGCAATGATTAGATGGACCTTCGAGATGATATATTTGAGAGAGCTTGGAACTCCGGAAAAGAAAAGATGAAACAATAGAAACCGAGAATTTGGTGAACCTCCGGAATAAGGAATTAAATCACTTGGATGAAACAATAATAAGAATTACATTATGCTTATCCTTCACCAATTCAAATTGATGACAAGCAATGGATTTTTGGCATACTACTTATTCTCGTAGAAAGAATTAAGATAGATATAGAGTCGACTTGGAAAAGGTCTTCAACGAACCACCGGTCGGGATTGAAAAGAATGAATTAATTGATACGGAAGAGAGATCTTAAACGAACCACCGTAAGAATTGAAAAGAGCGTATAAAGCATGAAGACACACCAGGAAGGATTAGCAAATAAACGAAAATGCTTGAGAGAATTTAGATATAAGAGAACGAAGGGATCACGAACTGATTAGAGATTACATGAATGAAGCACCGTTTGATAGGAGAATGATAACTGACAGCTGAGAATGAATAAACCTGAATTGATGGACTCCAGATAACAAACTGAGAAGACTCTTGAATTGCTCCGGATATGTGAAAATAATTCTCATGATCAAAACAATTACGAGAGGATGGCAACAAGCTAGAATCACGAATCTTGAAGAGAATGGAGCAAGATTAAAGAGAAACTCTTCTTCGGTCTTCAAAATCCGAGAATGACGACGAGAAACACCACCATGAATTGTTGAGGCACACCGGAAGAATCAAAAGCGAAGAGATTGAGCCAACGATGAAAAGAAATTGAAAGATCTTGGAGAAAGGCATTTGACTGATGAAAAATTCATTCTTATGTCAAACTTCAAAAAGAATTTAGGATAGCTCCGGGAAAATAGAAGAGTCAGGTAAGATCCTGGAAAAGACCTGTGGGTTAGGGCCCACTCAAAAGATACACCGTTGAACTATTTAAAAGAGAAAACACCGGTTGAGTTAAATGGCTTGAATGGGATAACAACCTCGAACTAGGTTGAACTGATCTTGAATGAAAAGACGAGCCTTCTAAGGTATCTTGAGCACTCCGGGACAAAATGATATCGAGAGGTGAACGATTAAGAATTGCGCCGGCATGAGAAAGCCTTGAAATGAGGAAAGGAATATGATCAACAAAGCTTGAATTGGTTCCACCGGAGAAGAAAAGAACGAGGAATGACGAACTAGAAGCTCCGTTAGAATCTTCATGAGAATCACCGGATAAGAATATTGATAGAAAAGAATGGAGAGACTTCCATAATAAAATGGATATTTGATAAAGAAATCCGAGTCCTCGAAGAAAAGGGGTGGGTGGGTGGGAAAACAAAGGCAACTTGGGATGGAAGAAAACGACACCGTTGAGAAAGCTGACATTGGATCTTGCGGATGTTGAAATGTTCGGATCCACTAGAAGAGAAGCACACCGATTGAAAAGAATTGACATGACAAACTTGATGATCGAGAAGGACTAGTATTCACATAGGAATATGAGAACACCATTTAGACAAGGGATGGAATCAACATTTGACTTTGAAGCAACTCGAATACCACAACTCAAAACAAAACAAGGATTGGCTTGCAGAATAAGCCGGAACAAACATATGATAGAGATTTCGTCCGAAGTTTTCGTGGTGGGGCCTACACGGGCTCGATCGTACAGCACCATCATGTACAAGGCAGTGCACATGACATACGAAGCATCCCCGAGTCGGCATAGCCAAGGACTCTTTAAGACACAACGAGACCACTGTAAAACCGGCCGTGAATAGGCGGACCACTAGACTCGAACCCCAATTTCATATCATACATCTGTCGGAAAGATATCCTAAGAGCTACTTGAATTCCCACTTATAAACTCCCAAAATTTTCCGGTTATGCAATCAGGTGTTGGGGATACAGGGGAAGCATAATATCTCACCCAAAACTAGCAAATCCTACATCCAGCTGTATCCATCCTTCAACACATAACCAAGAAACCTTCGGAAATCATTTACCTCAACCTTCAAAAAGCATCCGTTATACGAGTTATCGCGATACTCCAGAACTCCCGCCCCAGTACTGGGTGGCGTCGAGGTTATCTCACCAACGAACTGCATAAAAGAGATTTTTGATGTCGGCATACTAAACTCAGGTATTCCAGAACTGTAACGATAAAATTATGACGACAACACCTCAGAGCTCAACTCCCCGGGACACTTCCACAAAACCCCTGACAGGAGGCACCAAGACAATGTTCTCGTCACAAAACCATCGGAAAAATTCCAAGATACCCGCGTTATCCTAAAAAAAAATTTAGTGAAATTTGAGAAGAGAAGAGTCAAAACTCTACGTCAGGATGCCTTACCAGAGCGATGAGGAGACTGGGAAGTAAAAAGAATTCCTAAACTCTCCGATATATAATTCCTAAATGACTCAAAACATTTTTCTAGACACAACTCGGCTGCTAAAAACGATCAAGCAATAGGGCTCCTAAGGTCGGGGAAGACTCTGATACCAACTTGAAATGCCCTCGATGCGGCTATATCTCCCACGTGTCGAAGCACGACTTAGAGGCATAACCACATTGAAAGCAATGTCTCAAGTGAGGTAATCTTCACACAACCCATGTAATACAATAGGGGAAAAGAGATACATAGTTGGCTTACAATCCCCACTTCACACAATTACATGAATAAAACATTACATCATCCAGATACAAACAAGGTCCGACTACGGAACCAAAATAAAAAAAGAACCACAAATGCGATAAAGGTCCCCGGTCGACCCCAACTGGGCTCCACTACTGATCAACTAGAACGAAACAACATAAAGGACAAGATCTTCAACGAGCTCCTCCTTGAGCTTGGTTGCGTCATCTGCGTGGACTCATCGGCACCTGCAAACTGGTTTTGGAAGTATCTGTGAGCCAGGGGGACTCGGCAATCTCGCACCCTCATGATCAAGATTATTTAAGCTTATAGGTAAGGCAAGGTAGAAATGTGGAGCTGCAGCAAGCGACTAGCAAATATGGTGGCTAACATACGCAAATGAGAGCAAGAAGAGAAGGCAAAGCACGGTCGATAGAAGTATGATCAAGAAGTGATCCTAGAACAACCTACGTCAAGCATAACTCCAACACCGTGTTCACTTCCCGGACTCCGCCGGAAAGAGACCATCACGGTTACACACGCGGTTGACTCATCTTAATTAAGTTAAGGTTCAAGTTATCTACAACCGGACATTAACAAATTCCCATCTGCCCATAACCGCGGGCACGGCTTTCGAAAGTTCAAATCCCTGTAGGGGTGTCCCAACTTAGCCCATGACAAGCTCTCATGGTCAATGAAGGATTAGACCTCCTCCCGAGACATTCCGATCAGACTCGGTATCCCGGTACAACAAGACATTTCGACAGGGTAAAACTAAACCAGCAACACCGCCCGAATGTGCCGACAAATCCCGATAGGAGCTGCACATATCTCTTTCTCAGGGCACACTCAGATGAGCCAGACGCCGGGTAGGCCAGCCCAGAGTTGCCCCTGGTAGCCTCGGACATCGCTCAGTTGGACCAACACTCAGAGGAGCACTGGCCCAGGGGGGTAAAATAATTATGACCCTCAGGAGCGCGACTCCCAAGGGAAAAGAAAAGGCTAGGCGGCAAATGGTAAAACCAATGTTGGGCATTGCTGGAAGAGCTTTACTTAAGGCGAACTGTCAAGGGGTTCCCATTATTACCCAACCGCGTAAGGAACGCAAAATCCGGGAACATAACACCGATATGACGGAAACTAGGGCGGCAAGAGTGGAACAAAACACCAGGCACAAGGCCGAGCCTTCCACCCTTTACCAAGTATATAGATGCATTAATTAAATAAGATATAATGTGATATCCCAATAAGTAAACATGTTCCAACAAGGAACAACATCTCCATGTTCCAACAAGGAACAAACTTCAATCTTCACCTGCAACTAACAACGCTATAAGAGGGGCTGAGCAAAGCGGTAACATAGCCAATCAATGGTTTGCTAGGACTAGGTGGGTTAGAGGCTTAGTTCAACAATATGGGAGGCATGATAGGCAAGTGGTAGGTATCGCAGCATAGGCATAGCAAAAGAGCGAGCAACTAAGCAAACAAAGATAGAAGTGATTTCGAGGGTATGATCATCTTGCCTGAAATCCCGCAAGGAAGAAGAACGAGTCCATGAAGAAGACAAACGGACGTAGATGAACGGGTCCTCACAAACGTGACGTTAACGGAAACAACCCGAAGAAGCAACACCGGAAAGAAGCACACAACATAGTAAACAACCACGACATGAACATGGCATGGTGCACAATCAAGTATGATGCATGTCCGGTTTAATGAAGCATGGCATGGCAAAGTGCAACAAACAACACAACAAATTAAGTGGAGCTTAATATGCAACGAGTTGCATATTGACGAAACACCACGACAAGTTATTTAGTTCGATCTCGTTTATGTACCCAACAATATTAAATGTTGTTAAACAAGGCAAGAGGGTGAAGCAAAAGAAAACTACCTATCTAGGCAAGTTTAAATGAGGCCGGAAGCAACGAACAACATTTCCGGTAAATCCCCATATGCCTTAGTAATTTATCAACAACAATTTAAACATTTTAATTGTTGTTATCACGATGCAGATGACATGAACAAGTTTATGCAATTTTTATTAAAAGTTGACAAGAGCATTATGAAGCATTTGTCACCGTGATGGAAAGGAAAGGGGAAGTGGGGTAATCCTCACACAACCCATGTAATACATAAGGGAAAGAGATACATAGTTGGCTTACAATCGCCACTTCACACAATACATAAATAAAGCATTACATCATCCAGATACACTCAAGGTCCGACTACGGAACCAAAATGAAAGAAGACTACCCTAAATGCTACACAGATCCCCGATCGACCCCAACAGGGCTCCACTACTGATCAACTAGAACGAAACAATACAAAGGACAAGATCTTCATCGAGCTCCTCCTTGAGCTTGGTTGCGTCACCTGCTCGGTAACATCGGCACCTGCAAACTGGTTTTGGAAGTAAACTGTGAGTCACAGGGACTCAACAATCTCACACCCTCGCGATCAAGACTATTTAAGCTCATAGGTAAGGTAAAAGGTATGAGGTGGAGCTGCAGCAAGCGACTAGCATATATGGTGGCTAACATACGCAAATGAGAGCGAGAAGAGAAGGAAAAAGCACGGTCGAACAAGTATGATTAAGAAGTGATCCTAGAACAACCTATGTCAAGCATTACTCCAACACCGTGTTCACTTCCCGGACCCCGCCGAGAAGAGACCATCATGGTTACACACGCGGTTGGTGCATTTTAATTAAGGTCAACTTCAGGTTTTCTATAACCGGACATTAACAAATTCCCATCTGCCCATAACCGCGGGCACGGCTTTCGAAAGTTCGAAACCCTGCCGGGGTGTCCCAACTTAGCCCATCACAAGCTCTCACGGTCAATGAAGGATATTCCTTCTCCAAAGACAATCCGATCAGGCTCGGCATCCCGGTTACAAGACATCCTCGACAATGGTAAAACAAGTCCAGCAAAGCCACCCAGATGTGCCAACAAATCCCGATAGGAGCTGCACATATCTCGTTCTCAGGGCACACCGGATAGGTCAAGCTACAAGTAAAACCAGCCCTCGAGTTGCCCCGAGGTGGCCCTACAGGCTGCCCGTTTCGGACCAACACTCAGAGGAGCACTGGCCCGGGGGGGGGGTTAAATAAAGATGACCCTTGGGCAGGCCTACCCAAGGGAAAGAAAAGGCTAGGTGGCAAATGGTAAAACCAATGTTGGGCCTTGCTGAAGGAGTTTTATTCAAGGCGAACTGTCAAGGGGTTCCCATTATAACCCAACCGTGTAAGGAACGCAAAATCCGGGAACATAACACCGATATGACGGAAACTAGGGCGGCAAGAGTGGAACAAAACACCAGGCATAAGGTCGAGCCTTCCACCCTTTACCAAGTATATAGATGCATTAATTGAAATAAGAGATATTGTGATATCCCAACAAATATCCATGTTCCAACAAGGAACAAACTCCAATCTTCACCTGCAACTAACAACGCTATAAGAGGGGCTAAGCAAAGCGGTAACATAGCCAAACAACGGTTTGCTAGGACAAGGTGGTTAGAGACTTGGCTTAACAATATGGGAGGCATGATAAGCAAGTGGTAGGTATCGCAGCATAGGCATAGCAAAAGAGCGAGCATCTAGCAAGCAAAGATAGAAGTGATTTCGAGGGTATGGTCATCTTGCCTGAGATCCCGCAAGGAAGAAGAACGAGTCCATGAAGAAGATAAACGGACATAGTCGAACGGATCCTCACAACGCGACGTTATCGAAACTAACCCGAAGAAGCAACACCGAAAGAAAGCAAACCACATGGTAAACAACCATCACATAAGCATGGCATGATGCACAACCAAGTATGATGCATGTCCGGTTTAAATATGCATGACATGGCAAAGTGCACAAACAATCCTACAAATTAAGTGGAGCTCAATATGCAACTCCGTTGCATATTGGCGGAACACCACATCAAATATTTAGTTATCTCTCGATTATGTACTCCACAATATTAAATGTTGGTTAGCATGGCATGGGGTGAAGCATAAAAGAAACTATCTAACTAAGCAATTAAATGCAAGCAACAATTTAAGCATTTTAAATGTTGTTATCATGATGCGGATGACATGGACAAGTTTATGCAATTTTTAATAAAAGTCGACAAGAGCATTATGAAGCATTTGTCACCGTGGTGGAAAGAAAAGGGGTGCCACGGCAATGATAACGAAAACGGTGCCGCTGCAACGTTCCGGTTCCGGTAACTCGATTGAGATACCGATGCAAAGGAGAAGTGTGCGGAAGCGTACAAAAGATGGGGGGCACCCCCGGATACCGGGTGTCCCATGAGTCAACGATGGTGACAAGGGAAAAGAGGGCAACGTGCACCGACAATCCGAGCACGGAGCAAGCACGAGCATCTCATACATCACACATGCATTCGTTCACGGGAGTTCGTCTCGGGGTTATACCTTCGAAGCGTGTGTTATCGGAGCGGGTCGGGTCAAGCGGTGTAGTCGTTCACGATCGTCGTGGGATGTAGTGGTACTCGGTGATGGTAGAGGAAGTGGTTGTTCACGGTTTGTCGTGGGAAGTAGTCGTTCTCATGGCGACGGTAGTCGTTCACGTTCTTAGTCTCATAAGTTTCCGTAGATGTTCAGGGGCACGGCAAGAAACTTGACGTCCACGAAGTCTTCGAGGGTCGACGGTAGTTGTTCTCGTATCGTCGTGGTACTTGGCGATTTCAGAGACGGCGGAAGACAAACTTGGCGGTTCTTGTTGACCTAGTACTTGGCGTTATCTCCGGTTCGATGATTGTTTTAGGCGTCAGATGTCGAGGTCTCCGGCCGTAGTGGTACTTGGTGAAATCTGAAACGGTCTTGGCGTCTTCATGCGTAGGGGTACTTGGTGTTTTCGTGTGGTACTTGTCGAGCAAGAAGCGAAGTCGTGGTACTTGGGTCGTCATGGAACTTGGCGCATCATCATGGTACTTGGCAAAATTCTCGGAGAAAAGCTTGAGGGTCCGGGTACGGTTTTTGGTGTCTCATCCTTGCTGATCCAAAACAAACGCGAGACAAAAGGCCCCTGGTGGGCAGCAGCAAGGTAGGGTGGCGCAAGAGCAGCGAAGGAAATGGGCACGGCGAAACCCGGAACATATGGAACTCTTCTCGAGCATCGGTCTCGGGGCGTCACAACACTCCACCACTATGACAGGATCTCGTCCCGAGATCTAGGATGGCACCGGAGGGAAACAGAAGAGGAAGAGAAAAGGTAAAACAAAGTTGCTCCTTTGACAAACGAGTGAAACCAAAGAACCTTGCGAGGTTGAACAAATAGAAAGACAGAATACAATGAAGATGAACAAAGTTGAAACACTTTGTTAGAAAAGAGGAACAAGGAACATCACGAGAACCCTGTAGATTGAAAGACATGAGAAAAGGGTTGCAATGGACAAGAAGTACATCCAAACACTCTGGTAGAAACGAGATGCAAGGCTTGAAAAGGCGAAAAGAACTTGAGTAGAGGACACAACACTCCGGTTAAATGGATAAGCAAAGGAAAGAACATGATCTTTGATAAAACAAGATGATGCTTGAAGAAGCATTATCACAATGCCTCCAGAATGAAATAATAGAAGTTGTATCGTCGGAACAAAAGATCGGAGAATAAAACACCATCTTCTAACTCAAATGAGCTTGAAAAGCATCTTGAAGAGAAGGGTCGAATGGAATTGTTGGAAAAATCCAACAACGAAAAGAGTAAGCTTGTTGTGGGCTTATAGAAAATATCTCGAAATTATGAGGTGAAATTCTGCCACTAATGGAAACAATAGATTGGATCGATATGAACAAGGAGACGAGAAGATTATTTCACCGGGAGGATAAATGAAGAACTTGGATCATTTATAAGCACCATAATTGCAACAAACCTTAGGGAAGGCTTTGGTGAAATATAACCCAAGATAACTCCAACGAAGAGGTTGATGGATTTAAAATACCCCATTCCTAACAACCTGTGAATCATGAAACATGAACTCAAATTATCAAGAATGACATAATACCACCTCCAAGATAAGATAGGACGAATTGGACTTCGTTATGCAAGATGAAGAATGCTTGACTCCTCTGAAAAGAATCTCAATGAACACTTCGAGAAGGAATTAGATCCTTGATGAACCATCATCTGGCACCTCCATGAAGAACTCCGGTAAACAAAAGGATATCGAAAAGAAAAAGAAGTTGAAAACACAAGGTGAAACCTTGTAATGATTTAGATGGATCTCTGTGATAATTAGAGCTTGGAACTCCGAGAAAGAAAAGATGAACAAAAGAAAATCAAGAATTTATTCATCCTGAACAAACTCCGAAGGAAGGAATTGATCACTTGGATGAAACAAGAATAAGAATTATGTTATGCGTATCCTTCACCAATTTAAATTGATGACAAGCAATGGATTTGGCATACTACTTATTCTCGTAGAAAGGATTAAGAAGATATATGGCACAAACTTGGAATTGTATTGAATGAACCACCGATAGGCTTGAAACAACGAATGAATCAATATGATTGCAAGAGAAAAGGAATATTGGATGAACCACCGATAGTATTGAAAATGAATGAAGAAAAGATAAAGAAACACCGGAAACAATTAGAAAACGAGTGAAAATACTTAATAGAATATAGATACCAGAGGACGAAGAGAACACGAGCTAATTAGAGGATATTTGATCGATGCACCGGTAAGATTGGAGAATGATAACTGAAAGCTGAGAATGAATAAACCTGAATTGTTGGACTCCGAATAATCAAACTGAACAGAATCTTGAATTGCTCCGGATGGGTGAAAGAAAATCTCACAACCGAAAACAATTATGAGAGGATGGCAGAGAATGGGGCAATATTTAAAAGAAACTCTTCTTTGGTCTTCAAAATCTGAGAGTGACGATGAGAAACACCACCAAATTGTTGAGATACTCCAGGATGAAGAATGGAAAGGTTGATCCAACGATGATAAGAAATTGAGAGATCTTGGAGAAATACATCTGACTGATGAAAACTTCATTCTTACGTCAAACTTCAAAATGAAATTGAGGTTACCTCCGGGAAAATAAGAAGAGTCGGGTAAGATCCTGGGAAAAAACCTGTGGATTAGGGCCCACTCAAGAGAAAACGCCGTTAGAATGATTAAAAAGAGAGATTGCACCGGTTGAATTAAAAGGCTTGAATGAGATAACATCCTCAAAATAGCTTGAACGGATTAAGAGTGGAAACACGAATCTTCTGAGATATCTTTAGCACTCCGGAATAAAAGAATAGCAAGCGGGGAAGATTAAGAGGTGCACCGGCATAAGTAGGCATTGGGCAAAAAGAAAAGGAGTATGCTTAATACCAAAGCTTGAATTAAATCCACCGGAGAAGAAAATGAGTGACGAGAGACGAACTTGAAGCTTCGTTAGCATCTTCTTGCGAATCACCGGATAAGAATATTGATGGAAAAGGAATGGAGAAGCTTCCCATCAATAAAATGGATACTTGATTAAGAAATATGAGTCCTTGAAGAAACAAGGGTGGGAGGGTGGGAAAACAAAGACAACTTGGAACGGATGAAGCAAACACCGCTGAGAAGAACTGATAATTGATCTTGCGAATGTTGAAGTGATCGGATCCACTAGAAGAGAAACACACGGTTGAAAAGGATTGGCATGACACTCTCGATTATCATGAAGTATTAGTATCCACATAGGAATATGAGAACACCACTTAGGAAAAGGCATGGAATCAACATTTGACTTCGAAGCAACTCGAATACCACAACTCAAAACAAAAACAAAGGGTTGGCTTGCAGAATAAGCTGGAACAAACATATGATAGAGATTTCGTCCGAAGTTTTCGTGGTGGGGCCTACACGGGCTCGATCATACAACACCATCATGTACAAGGCAGTGCACATGACATACGTAGTGTCCCCGAGTCGGCATAGCCAAGGACTCTTTAAGACACAGCGAGACCACTGTAAAACCAACCGTGGATAGGCAGACCACTAGATGTCGAACCCCAATTTCATATCATACATCTGTTGGGAAGATATCCTAAGATCTACTTGAATTCCCACTTATAAACTCCCGAAATTTTTTCGGTTATGCAATCAGGTGTTGGGGATATAGGGGAAGCATAATATCTCACCCAAAACTAGCAAATCCTACATCCAGCTATATCCATCCTTCAACACATAACCAAGAAACCTTCGGAAATCATTTACCTCAACCTTCGAAAAGCATCCGTTATACGAGTTATGGCAATACTCCCGAACTCCTGCCCCAGTACTAGGTGGCATCGAGGTTATCTCACCAACAATCGCATAAAAGAGATTTTCGATGTCGGTGAAACTCAGGTATTCCAGAACTGCAACGATAAAATTGTGACGACAACACCTCGGAGCTCAACTCCCCGGGACACTGCCACAACCCCTAAATGTCAGGAGGCACCAAGAACAATGTTCTCATCACAAAACCATCGGAACGATTCCAAGATACCCGCGTGATCCTAAAAAAAATTTAGTGAAATTTGAGAAGAGAAGAGTCAAAATTCTACGTCAGGATGCCTCACCAGAGCGACGAAGGGACTGAGGAGTAAAAAGAATCCTACTCTCCGATATATATATATATATATATAATCCTAAATGACTCAAAACATTTTTCTAGACTCAACAACGCCAGCGATTCAATCAAGCAGGGGGTTCCTAAGTCGGGGAAGGCTCTGATTACCAACTTGTAATGCCCTCGATGCGGCTATATCTCCCACGTGTCGAAGCACGACTTAGAGGCATAACCGCATTGAAAGCAATGTCGCAAGTGGGGTAATCTTCACACAACCCATGTAATACATAAGGGAAAGAGATACATAGTTGGCTTACAATCGCCACTTCACACAATACATAAATAAAGCATTACATCATCCAGATACACTCAAGGTCCGACTACGGAACCAAAATGAAAGAAGACTACCCTAAATGCTACACAGATTCCCGATCGACCCCAACTGGGCTCCACTACTGATCAACTAGAACGAAACAACACAAAGGACAAGATCTTCATCGAGCTCCTCCTTGAGCTTGGTTGCATCACCTGCTCGGTAACATCGGCACCTGCAAACTGGTTTTGGAAGTAAACTGTGAGTCACGGGGACTCAGCAATCTCACACCCTCGCGATCAAGACTATTTAAGCTCATAGGTAAGGTAAAAGGTATGAGGTGGAGCTGCAGCAAGCGACTAGCATATATGGTGGCTAACATACGCAAATGAGAGCGAGAAGAGAAGGCAAAATTATGGTCGAACAACTATGATCAAGAAGTGATCCTAGAACAACCTACGTCAAGCATTACTCCAACACCGTGTTCACTTCCCGGACCCCGCCGAGAAGAGACCATCACGGTTACACAAGCGGTTGGTGCATTTTAATTAAGGTCAACTTCAGGTTTTCTACAACCGAACATTAACAAATTCCCATCTGCCCATAACCGCAGGCACGGCTTTCGAAAGTTCAAAACCCTGCAGGGGTGTCCCAACTTATCCCATCACAAGCTCTCATGGTCAACGAAGGATATTCCTTCTCCCAAGACAATCCGATCAGGCTCGGCATCCCGGTTACAAGACATCCTCGACAATGGTAAAACAAGTCCAGCAAAGCCACCCAGATGTGCCGACAAATCCCGATAGGAGCTGCACATATCTCGTTCTCAGGGCACACTGGATAGGTCAAGCTACGAGTAAAACCAGCCCTCGAGTTGCCCCGAGGTGGCCCCGCAGGCTGCCCATTTCGGACCAACACTCAGAGGAGCACTGGCCCGGGGGGGTTAAATAAATATGACCGTTGGGTAGGCCTACCCAAGGGAAAGAAAAGGCTAGGTGGCAAATGGTAAAACCAATGTTGGGCCTTGCCGAAGGAGTTTTATTCAAGGCGAACTGTCAAGGGGTTCCCATTATAACCCAACCGTGTAAGGAACGCAAAATCCGGGAACATAACACCGATATGACGGAAACAAGGGCGGCAAAAGTGGAACAAAACACCAGGCATAAGGCCGAGCCTTCCACCCTTTACCAAGTATATAGATGCAATAATTTAAATAAGAGATATTGTGATATCCCAACAAATATCCATGTTCCAACAAGGAACAAACTCCAATCTTCACCTGCAACTAACAACGCTATAAGAGGGGCTGAGCAAAGCGGTAACATAGCCAAACAACGGTTTGCTAGGACAAGGTGGTTAGAGGCTTGGCTTAACAATATGGGAGGCATGATAAGCAAGTGGTAGGTATCGCAGCATAGGCATAGCAAAAGAGCGAGCATCTAGCAAGCAAAGATAGAAGTGATTTCGAGGGTATGGTCATCTTGCCTGAGATCCCGCAAAGAAGAAGAACGAGTCCATGAAGAAGATAAATGGACGTAGTCGAGCGGATCCTCACAACGCGATGTTATCGGAACTAACCCGAAGAAGCAACACCGGAAAGAAAGCAAACCACATGGTAAACAACCATCACATAAGCATGGCATGATGCACAACCAAGTATGATGCATGTCTGGTTTAAATATGCATGACATGGCAAAGTGCACAAACAATCCTACAAATTAAGTGGAGCTCAATATGCAACTCCGTTGCATATTGGCGGAACACCACATCAAATATTTAGTTATCTCTCGATTATGTACTCCACAATATTAAATGTTGGTTAGCATGGCATGGGGTGAAGCATGAAAGAAACTATCTAACTAAGCAATTAAATGCAAGCAACAATTTAAGCATTTTAAATGTTGTTATCATGATGCGGATGACATGGACAAGTTTATGCAATTTTTAATAAAAGTCGACAAGAGCATTATGAAGCATTTGTCACCGTGGTGGAAAGAAAAGGGGTGCCACGGCAATGATAACGAAAACGGTGCCGCTGCAACGTTCCGGTTCCGGTAACTCGATTGAGATACCGATGCAAAGGAGAAGTGTGTGGAAGCGTACAAAAGATGGGGGGCACCCCCGGATACCGGGTGTCCCATGAGTCAACGATGGTGACAAGGGAAAAGAGGGCAACGTGCACCGACAATCCGAGCACGGAGCAAGCACGAGCATCTCATACATCACACATGCATTCGTTCACGGGAGTTCGTCTCGGGGTTATACCTTCGAAGCGTGTGTTATCGTAGCGGGTCGGGTCAAGCGGTGTAGTCGTTCACGATCGTCGTGGGATGTAGTGGTACTCGGTGATGGTAGAGGAAGTGGTTGTTCACGGTTCGTCGTGGGAAGTAGTCGTTCTCATGGCGGCGGTAGTCGTTCACGTTCTTAGTCTCATAAGTTTCCGTAGATGTTCAGGGGCACGACAAGAAACTTGACGTCCATGGAGTCTTCGAGGGTCGACGGTAGTTGTTCTCGTATCGTCGTGGTACTTGGCGATTTCAGAGATGGTGGAAGAAGAACTTGGCGGTTCTCGTTGACCTAGTACTTGGCGTTATCTCCGGTTCGGTGATCGTTTTAGGCGTCGGACGTCGAGGTCTCCGGCCGTAGTGGTACTTGGTGAAATCCGAAACGGTCTTGGCATCTTCGTGCGTAGGGGTACTTGGCGTTTTCGTGTGGTACTTGTCGAGCAAGAAGCGAAGTCGTGGTACTTGGGTCGTCGTGGAACTTGGCGCATCATCATGGTACTTGGCAAAATTCTCGGAGAAAAGCTTGAGGGTCCGGGTACGGTTTTTGGTGTCTCATCCTTGCTGATCCAAAACAAACGCGAGACAAAAGGCCCCTGGTGGGCAGTAGCAAGGCAGGGTGGCGCGTGAGCAGCAAAGGAAATGGGCACGACGAAACCCGGAACATATGGAACTCTTCTCAAGCATTAGTCTCGGGGCGTCACAAATGATTTATTGAATCTCGATCGTAGTGATACACATATTCATATTGGTGTAAAGCGCATGAAGAAAATCCATGCTGATGGGCTTTTGGAATCACTTGATTATGAATCAGTTGATGCTTGCGAACCATGCCTCATGGGCAAGATGACTAAGACTCTGTTCTCTGGAACTATGGAGCGAGCAACAGACTTGTTGGAAATAATACATACTGATGTATGCAGTCCGATGAGTGTTGAGGCTCGCGGTAGGTATTGTTATTTTCTGACCTTCATAGATGATTTGAGTAAGATATGGGTATATCTTCTTGATGAAACATAAATCTGAAACATTTGAAAAGCTCAAGTAATTTCAGAGTGAAGTGGAAAATCGTCGTAACAAGAAAATAAAGTTTCTACGATCTGATCGTGGAAGAGAATATTTGAGTTACAAGTTTGGTCTTCATTTGAAACAATACGGAATAGTTTCACAACTCACGCCACCTGGAACACCACAGCGTAATGGTGTGTCCAAACATTGTAACCGTACTTTATTAGGTATGGTGCAATCTATGATGTCTCTTACCGATTTACCACTATCGTTTTGGGGTTATGCATTAGAGACAGTTGCATTCACGTTAAATAGGGCACCATATAAATCCGTTGAGACGATGCCATATGAACTGTGGTTTGTCAAGAAACCAAAGTTGTCGTTTCTTAAAGTTTGGGGTTGCGATGCTTATGTGAAAAAGTTTCATCCTGATAAGCTCAAACCCAAATCGGAGAAATGTGTCTTCATAGGATACCCAAAGGAGACAGTTGGGTACACCTTCTATCACAGATCCAAAGGCAAGACATTCGTTGCTAAGAATGGATCCTTTCTAGAGAAGGAGTTTCTCTCGAAAGAAGTGAGTGGGAGGAAAAGTAGAACTTGATGAGGTAACTGTACCTGCTCCCTTATTGGAAAGTAGTTCATCACAGAAATCTGTTCCTGTGACTCCTAAACCAATTAGTGAGGAAGCTAATGATGATGATCATGTAACTTCAGATCAAGTTACTACCAAACCTCATAGGTCAACCAGAGTGAGATCCGCACCAGAGTGGTACGGTAATCCTGTTCTGGATGTCATGTTACTTGACCATGACGAATCTACGAACTATCAGGAAGCGATGATGAGCCCAGATTCCATGAATTGGCTTGAGGCCATGAAATCTGAGATGGGATCCATGTATGAGAACAAAGTATGGACTTTGATTGACTTGCCCGATGATCGGTGAGTCATTAAGAATAAATGGATGTGACACCGCCGATTAAATCATATACTAATCATACACGCAAATGTGTACGATCAAGATCAGGGACTCACGGGAAGATATCACAACACAACTCTACAAATAAAATAAGTCATAAAAGTATCATATTACAAGCCAGGGGCCTCGAGGGCTCGAATACAAGAACTCGATCATAGACGAGTCAGCGGAAGCAACAATATCTGAGTACAGACATAAGTTAAACAAGTTTGCCTTAAGAAGGCTAGCACAAACTGGGATACAGATCGAAAGAGGCACAGGCCTCCTGCCTGGGCTCCTCCTAAACTACTCCTGGTCGTTGTCAGCGGCCTGCACGTAGTAGTAGGCACCTCCAGTGTAATAGGATTCGTTGTCAACTATGGCGTTTGGCTCCTGGACTCCATCGTTTGGTCGCAACAAAAGGGTATATAAAGGGGGAAAAGGGGGAGCAAAGCAACCGTGAGTACTCATCGAAAGTACTCGCAAGCAAGGAGCTACACTACATATGCATGCATTGGTATCAAATGGAAAAAGGGGTAGAATATGTTGACTGAACTGCAGAATGCCAGAATAAGAGGGTGATAGCTAGTCCTATCGAAGACTACGCTTCTGGCAACCTCCATCTTGCAGCATGTAGAAGAGAGTAGATGGTAAGTTCACCAAGTACCATCGCATAGCATAATCCTACCCGGTGATCCTCCCCTCGTCGCCCTGTGAGAGAGCAATCACTGGTTGTGTGTGGCACTTGGAAGGGTGTGTTTTATTAAGTATCCGGTTCTAGTTGTCATAAGGTCAAGGTACAACTCCGGGTCGTCCTTTTACCGAGGGACATGGCTATTTGAATAGATCAACTTCCCTGCATGGGTGCACCACATTTCCCAACACGCTCGATCCCCTTTGTCCGGACACACTTTTCTGGGTCATGCCCGGCCTCGGAAGATCAACATGTCGCAGCCCTACCTAGGCACAACAGAGAGGTCAGCACACCGGTCTAAATCCTATGGCGCAGGGGTCTGGGCCCATCGCCCATTGCACACCTGCATGTTGCGTACGCGGTCGGCGAGCAGACCTAGCCTCCCTTATACAAGAGCAGGTGTTCCAGTCCAACCCGGCGCGTGCCGCTCAGTCGCTGACGTCAAGAAGGCTTCGTTTGATACCACGATGTCGAGTTCCCATAACTGTTTCCGCGTAGTTGGTTAGTGCGTATAGGCCAGTGGCCAGACTTAGATCAAATACCTAGATCTCGTTAAGCGTGTTATTTTGAAATAATCGCGGACGCCGACCAGGGCCAGGCCCACCTCTCTCCTAGGCGGTCTCAACCTGCCCTATCGCTCCGCCACAAAGATCCACTCAGAGGGTCGTCGGGACAAACGTCCTTTTGGACCCAATCCGTGAATCACTCGCGGGTACTCTACGAGCCGACCCGACTTTAGTCACCACATGTATCATATAATATGTATAAGTATATACCCGTGATCACCTCCTGAGTGATCACGGCCTGATAGTATAGCATGGCAGACGGACAAGGATGTAGGGCCACTGATGACTGAAGGAAATATGCCCTAGAGGCAATAATAAAGTTGTTATTTATATTTCCTTATATCATGATAAATGTTTATTATTCATGCTAGAATTGTATTAATCGGAAACTTAGTACATGTGTGAATACATAGACAAACAAAGTGTCACTAGTATGCCTCTACTTGACTAGCTCATTGAATCAAAGATGGTTAAGTTTCCTAGCCATAGACATGAGTTGTCATTTTATTAACGGGATCACATCATTGGAGAATGATGTGATTGACTTGACCCATTCCGTTAGCTTAGCACTTGATCATTTAGTATTCTGCTATTGCTTTCTTCATGACTTATACATGTTCCAATGACTATGAGATTATGCAACTCCCGTTTACCGGAGGAACACTTTGTGTGCTACCAAACGTCACAACGTAAATGGGTGATTATAAAGGTGCTCTATAGGTGTCTCCAATGGTTCTTGTTGGGTTGGCGTATTTCGAGATTAGGATTTGTCACTCCAATTATCGGAGAGGTATCTCTGGGCCCACTCGGTAATGCACATCACTATAATCCTTGCAAGCATTGTAACTAATGAGTTAATTGCGGGATGATGTATTACAGAACGAGTAAAGAGACTTGCCGGTAATGAGATTGAACTAGGTATTGAGATACCGACGATCGAATCTCGGGCAAGTAACATACCGATGACAAAGGGAACAAACGTATGTTGTTATGCGGTTTGACCGATAAAGATCTTCGTAGAATATGTAGTAGCCAATATGGGCATCCAGGTTCCGCTATGGGTTATTGACCAGAGAATTGTCTCGGTCATGTCTACATAGTTCTCGAACCCGTAGGGTCCGCACGCTTAACGTTCATTGACGATATAGTATTATATGAGTTATGTATGTTGGTGATCGAATGTTGTTCGGAGTCCCGGATGAGATCACGGACATGACGAGGAGCTCCGGAATGGTCCGGAGGTAAAGATTCATACATTGGATGATATGGTTAGGCCAAGGGGTCAGGCCCATTGGGCTATAAGTCGGTGCAAAAGGAGTTTTGCGGAGGCCAGGGGGCCAAACGCCGGAGACCCTGGCGTCTGGCCCTGGGCCAGACGCCGAGGCCCATGGCATCTGGGCTAGATGCCAAGGATTGTGGCATTTGGTCCTGGAGTCTGAGTGGGACTCTTGCCTTTCGGGTAAAACCGACTTTGAGGAGGCTTTTGCTCCAAGTTTCAACCCCAGGGCTCTACATATAAATAGAGGGACAGGGCTAGCACCAAAGACACATCAAGAAACACCAAGCCGTGTGCTGGAAACCCCGTCCCCTCTAGTTTATCCTCCGTCACAGTTTTCGTAGTGCTTAGGCGAAGCCCTGTGGAGATTGTTCTTCAGCAACACCGTCACCATGTCGTCGTGCTGCCGGAACTCATCTACTACTTTGCCCGTCTTGCTGGATCAAGAAGGCGAGGACGTCATCGAGCTGAACGTGTGCAGAACTCGGAGGTGCCGTGCGTTTGGTACTTGGATCGGTCGGATCGTGAAGACGTACGACTACATCAACCACGTTGATAAACGCTTCCGCTTTCGGTCTATGAGGGTACGTAAACATACTCTCCCCTCTCATTGCTATGCATCACCATGATCCTCGCGTGTGCGTAGGATTTTTTTGAAATTACTACGTTCCCCACCAATGACAAACTAGCATCCTATACTAAGCATTTAGGAGGTATCATGAGCTCACTAGCTCCTTTGTGAGGAGATTTGAATTTTCAACTTCACGTAATTCTCCAACTGTCCTGTTTGATCTTTATGATAAATCTTATACCATGGACTTAGAGGATTTTACCACTGCATGCAAACTTTCACAATGGGGTAGTATAAGAGATCCTCGCAAATCTGAATTTAGAGATTTTCTTGCTAATATAACTGTGGGAGAATCTAGAGATATTACACAAGCTACCATAGGGAGCATTCTCTTTCCTGCTATACATTATTTTGCTCTCTTCATAGGTAGATGCATAAATGGTAAAGATGAGGCATGTCACGTGTGTGTCCCTGACCTCAGTATTCTTAGGAGTGCTGTGTTAGGAGACAAATCATATAATTTGGGAGCCATTGTTGCACGTAGGTTGCATCTGAATAGACTTAATGGAGATTTCTTTGGTGGAATTTATGCAACCCGCGTAGCTAATTTTCTTGGTATAGATGTGCGCGAAGATGATATTGAATTACCTCCTGCCTATCTAGATTTTAATGCTATGGTTCACCACCAGTTTGTCGGGAGGAACGAATCACCTCTCCAGTATCGACTAATCTTTGACAGACACCGTGTTTTCCGTATTACTCTCCCTACTCCTGCTTTCTTTGATTATTAGGCAAGAGGAGGATATACTATTACCAGAGAGGAGGCAGATGAGTACGAGAGGAGAGAGGAGGCTGCTCGTCGCCACGCTGCAGCTCAGCAGGCGATAGCTGCTGCATCACAGTACGACCCCAACAACTATTATTATGGATATCAGCCAGGCCAGCCGTGGCCATAGACCAACTTAGGCCAAAAGCCTAAGCTTGGGGGAGTACGTATTTCCCACCGACACTATATTCATGTTCACACACTGATTGCTAAATGTCGGTGCTCATACTTTCATACTTTTTCATTGTATCATCCATGCTAGTTTAATTTCCTTTCTTATTCTTTCTTCTTGTGTGTTTAATAAACCTTAGGAAAAACCAAAAAAATAGTTATAGCTTTTAATTAGTTTACTTTCCATGCTTGTAGTAATAATTAAAAATAAAACCCAAAAAGATTTCATGTTCTTCTTTTGCTTGTTGGGAGCTTTCCCGTGTAAATAGTTTTATTTCTTTTCTTTTCTTTGGGGTTGATAGGAGAAGACCATGATTAAATTGTTGAAGTGGCTCTTACATGCATTATTGTTGATCTGACAAAAGAGCCCATATTGCCTTGTCTTCTCCTGTTTATTGAATGCTTGCAGATTCCAGCTTAGTCCAATGCACGTGCACTATTATTATTATTCACATTGTTCAGTCGTGCAAGTGAAAGGGCAATTATGATGATATATGATGGACTGGCTGAGATGAGAAAAAGGGTATGAACTCGACCTATTTTGTTTTTGTAAATATGATTAGTTCATCGTTCCTGATTCGGCCTATTATGAATAAACATGTTTGCAATGACAACTAGAGATCATAGTTTCTTGTGCCATGCTTGATTAGCTATGAGTTATAATGGTTTACCTTGCGTGCCAACATGCTATTGAGATGGTTATGATGTGGTATGATAGGGTGGTATCCTCCTCTGAATGATTTAAGTGACTTGACTTGGCACATGTTCACGCATGTAGTTGAAACAAAATCAACATAGCCTTCACGATATGTATGTTCATGGTGGATTATATCCTACTCATGCTTGCATTCGGTGTTGATTAATTTTAATGCATGTTCATGACTGTTGTCGCTCTCTAGGTGGTCGCTTCCCAGTCTTTTGCTAGCCTTCACATGTACTAAGCGGGAATACTGCTTGTGCATCCAAATTCCTTAAACCCCAAAGTTATTCCACATGAGTCCACTATACCTACCTATATACGGTATCTACCTGCCGTTCCAAGTAAATTTGTATGTGCCAAACTCTAAACCTTCAAATAAATATCATGTTTTGTATGCTCGAATAGCTCATGTATCAACTAGGGTTATTTGTATCTTCCATGTTAGGCGGGTTATTCTCAAGAGGAGTGGACTCCGCTCCTCACTCACGAGATAAATGGCTGGTCACCGGGATGCCCAGTCCCATGCTTTATGCAAACTAAATCAAAATAATTGCAAACAAAACTCCCCCTGGGACTCTTGTTAGTTGGAGGCACTCGTTGTTTCGAGCAAGCCATGGATTGATGCTTGTGGTGGAAGGGGGAGTATAAACTTTACCATTCTGTTTGGGAACCGCCTATAATGTGTGTAGCATGGAAGATATCGCCATCTCTTGGTTGTTATGTTGACAATGAAAGTATACCGCTCAAAATATTATTCACCCCTGTTTTAAAACCGAGCTCTGACACCTCTACAAATCCTTGCTTCCCTCTGCGAAGGGCCTATCTATTTACTTTTATGCTGAGTCATCATCCTCTTATTAAAAAGCACCAGTTGGAGAGCACCGCTGTCATTTGCATTCATTACTGTTAGTTTACATTGAGTATGACTTGAGTGGATCTCTTTTACCATGAATTACAATGTCTAGTCAGTCCTTGGTCTTTAAAGGTGCTCTGCATTTATGTTTTGCGGTCTCAGAAAGGGCTAGCGAGATACCACCTTGTTATATCATATTATGATTGTTTTGACAAAGTGTTGTCATCCGAGTTTTATTATTATGGCTCGCTAGTTGATTATGCTATTGATATGAATAACTTGAGACCTATGCATTATTGCGAATGTGGTTGGTTATAATCTTTGCTGAAAACTTGAATGCTGGATTTACATATTTACAACAACAAGAGCAAACAGAGTTTGTAGAAGTTTTTCTTAATCACTTTCAGTTTGTCAACTGAATTGCTTGAGGACAAGCAAAGGTTTAAGCTTGGGGGAGTTGATACGTCTCCATCGTATCTACTTTTCCAAACACTTTTGCCCTTGTTTTGGACTCTAACTTGCATGATTTGAATGGAACTAACCCGGACTGACGCTGTTTTCAGCAGAACTACCATGGTTTTATTTATGTGCAGGAGCAAACATTCTCGGAATGACCTGAAACTTCACGGAGACACTTTTCAGAAAATAAGAAAAATACCTACCAAAGATGAAGGCCAGGGGCCCACCGTCTCTCCACAAGGGTGGGGGCACGCCTGCCCCCCTAGGGCGCGCCCCCTACCTCGTGGGCCCCCTATTGCCTCTCCGACTCCAACTCCACCTCCATATATTGAGTTTCAGGGAGAAAAAACCAGAGAGAAGAAATCATCACGTTTTACAATACGGAGCCGCCGCCAAGCCCTAAAACCTCTCGGGAGGGCTGATCTGGAGTTCATTCGGGGCTCCGGAGAGGGGAATCCGTCTCCATCGTCATCATCAACCATCCTCCATCACTAATTTCATGATGCTCACCGCCGTACGTGAGTAATTCCATCGTAGGCTTGCTGGACGGTGATGGGTTGGATGGGATCTATCATGTAATCGACTTAGTTTTGTTAGGGTTTGATCCCTAGTGTCCACTATGTTCTGAGATTGATGTTGCTATGACTTTTCTATGCTTAATGCTTGTCACTAGGGCCCGAGTGCCATGATTTCAGATCTGAACCTATTATGTTTTCATCAATATATGAGTGTTCTTGATCCTATCTTGCAAGTCTATAGTCACCTATTATGTGTTATGATCCGTTAACCCCAAAGTGACAATAATCGGGATACTTACCGGTGATGACCGTAGTTTGAGGAGTTCATGTATTCACCATGTGTTAATGCTTTGTTCCGGTTCTCTATTAAAAGGAGGCCTTAATATCCCTTAGTTTTCGTAAGGAGCCCGCTACCACGGGAGGGTAGGACAAAAGATGTCATCCAAGTTCTTTTCCATAAGCACGTATGACTATATTCGGAATACATGCCTACATTATATCAATGAACTGGAGCTAGTTCTGTGTGACCCTAGGTTATGACTGTTACATGATGAACCGCATCCGGCATAATTCTCCATCACTGATCCATTGCCTACGAGCTTTCCACATATTGCTCTTCGCTTATTTACTTTTCCGTTGCTATTGCTATCATCACTATTGTTAACTTTTACTACTGTTAACTTTTGCTACCGTTACCACTGCTATCATATTACTTTGCTACTAAACACTTTGCTGCAGATATTAAGTTTCCAGGTGTGGTTGAATTGACAACTCAGTTGTTAATACTTGAGAATATTCTTTGGCTCCCCTTGTGTCGAATCAATAAATTTGGGTTGAATACTCTGCCCTCGAAGACTGTTGTGATCCCCTATACTTGTGGGTTATCAGGGAGCAGCCGTGCGGGGAGGCCGGAGCGGTGCGATGGGCACCGAGGAGGAAGGTCGGGCATGGCGAACAGGGGGGCCGAGGCGACGGCGGCCTCGCTTGGCAGTGACAGGGGCGAGGCGCAGTGAGGTGGGGCGCAGCGGTTGCGGTGAGCGCGCACGGGGCGGGCGGCGAGCGCGTGCGCGCAAGGCGTTTGTGGTGGTGTGGGGCAGTGCAGGGGGTCGGCGGGAGGTAGTGGAGCACAGGGGAGGGGCGCATGGCGCGGGAGCTGGCGGCCACTACAAGCAGCAAGGCGTAGGCGGCGCGAGAGAGCGAGGAGCCGGAGTGAGGCGCAGGCGCGACCGCGGGGGAAGGCGGCAGCCTCGGAGCGGCAGCGGGTGCACGTGGTGGGGGCTGCAGGTGGGCGTAGGAGAGCGGCAGCGAGCGCGGGCTGGTGAGCGGGATGGAGGGGGCAGCGGTCGTGAGGTGCGGCCGAGCGCGCGGCGATGCAGTAGGGAGCGGCGGGCAGAGGCGAGCAGCAGCGCCGAGGCGCGGCCACGATGGATGGGGGCGCGGCAAGCGCGGAGGGCAGAGGGGAGGGAGAAGGCGGCGGCTCACGGCGGG